>NC_031966.2:36333346-36523203 GCF_001858045.2 Oreochromis niloticus
GGATGTTGCAGGCAGCAGAACGTTCTCCACGGCATCTCGAGACTGTCATGTCTGCCACATGTACTCAGTGTGAACCTGCCATCATCTGTGAAGAGCACAGGGCACCAGTGGCAAAGTTGCCAATCTTGGTGATCTCAGGCAAAAGCCAAGCGTCCTGCATGGTGTTGGGCTGTAAGCACCTGTGGATGTCAGGCCCTCATGCTGCCCTCATGGAGTTTGTTTCTAACCATTTGAGCAGACATGACAGACATTTGTGGCCTGCTGGAGGTCATTTTGCACAGCTCTGGCAGTGCTGCTCCTGTTCCTCCTTGCACAAAGGCAGAGGTAGCGGTCCTGCTGCTGTGTTGTTGCCCTCCTACGGCCTCCTCCATGTCTCCTGATGTACTGGCCTGTCTCCTGATGTACTGGCCTGTCTCCTGATGTACTGGCCTGTCTCCTGGTAGCGCCTCCATGCCCTGGACACTAGGTGCTGTTTACGGCAATATTGATGATCCTGATGATCCTCTAATCGCCTGAGCCGATCGCCTCAGGCGATTAGAGGATCATCAGGGGGTCCTTTTGTCCCTCTTTGGGGGGGGGATACTCCCACTGGGTTTAAATCTGGGAGTCCCCACCATTTGACCTTAGAACTGAAGAAGCTTCTCGGATGAGAGGTGAAACGTCTTCAAGCAACTTAAAGAAGTCCAGACGCTTTTCTTCGCAAACTCCTTTGACTACCAAAATCTCATATTCCGATATAAGACATTTATCGTTCCGACCACGATATAAACAAATTTAACATTTTCTGTAAATTCTGTGAATGTCGGGCAGCTCGACTTGCATGAAGTGTTTCGAGCTTTGTGTCCTTTACCTGGAGTCGAGTGTTTTAACCGATGCATGAAACGATACATTTTTAGACATAGTTGTAACGGCCTCCGTTTTCTTTGTGAGTATTTATTACACAGCGTGCTGCGGGGAAAAGTCTGTTCTAACGTTTGAGTCTAAGGTTTATTTTTTAGCACCTGACGGCTCTTTTTTGCTTCTCATCCGTAAATACTCTGCATCTTTCACGTGATTCAGTTTATTTTGAAACGTCTCAACAGGATCTTGAGCTTTGTTGTGAAAGGTTTATGTGGAAAATAAACAAGCGGACAGCGGAGCCACACGATGGTTTTACCGTCGTTGTTGCTAACGACAGCACGTAAAAAACAGGCGCTTGTCCGTCCATAGTGTGGTTATATTAAATATAAGAGAAAGAGAGAACTTTAAGAAATTAATATAGCCACTACAGTGACCATCAAAATGATGAAAAAAATATTGCCGTAAACAGTTTATTTTGCGACACCACGAAACAAATGATAGCGTGATAGGAAACAATAGATGTTTTTATATCGTCATCTGATATATATCGTTATATTGAACAGCCCTATCACTGTGAATGTTTTTTGTTTTTAAATCAAGCTTCACATACAGTTTGTTTGAGCAGAGCTCCAGGATAGAAATTAGACTGAATACATACATGTTCTCTTTAATAACTCACACAAAGAAAAGAGTGCGTTCTGCAGAGATCATGTCTAAGACATGTACGCAGAGCTTGCTGTCAGAGTGACAGGAAGTATGAGCACTTTCTTATAAGTAAATAAACTGGGTTTCTGGTACAGATCAGGCAGCATTACAGCAGGAAGTGAGGTCAGCAGTGATGTAATTGGTTACAGTAAGAAGTGCTGTTCTGTTTCTGATGACTGACAGTTTATTACTCTGAATACTTTGACTTTAGTGCAGACAAGCGTGAAGTACTGCAGTAATTTGAGTTGTAGTACTGAAACTGTGTCACAAGCATGATGTTAACACAAAGGTCTGGTCCAATCAGAACTCACCATTTAGTGTGACCTCAAAGGCTCCAGTGGACAGGAAGTGAGTCTCCATCATGTTACAGAGGAAGAAGGCCATGAGGCAGGAGAAGATCTGCAACAGAAGCACAGTGTCCGTTACCATGGTAATCAGTAAACAGCACCTATTACCGTGGTAACAGCAGCAGGATAGGCAGACGATTCTACAAGCTAGCGCTCTGATCACACCATAACCTCAGTCATCAGTCTATTCATGAGTGTTTTTCCAAGGTCATTTAAATCATTCCTCAGTTTAAATGAGCTGCACTGACAGCCTGGAGAAACCGGGATTGGTGAGATTTGGCCTGTCAAGCTCCTTTTCCACTACTACCCACTCGGATCAACTCGCCACGACTCGGAGCGACTGGTTTTCCATTACTGCCTAGTGTGTGGTCAGAGCAACACGCCCGAGTTTCCCGCAACACTACAACAAAGGTGGGCGTTGAAGCAATGATATAACTACTGCTCAGTCTGTGCCTTTTCATTAGACTCGGGAACCACAGCGTTGTCTTTGTAGCCCTTTTCATCGTTCCCAAGTGTTTAAAAAAAAAAATAAAAAAATGGTGGTTTAGATTTTCGTGAGTGACGCGCTCTCAGACACATCGAGCGATACTACTGACCAGCCAATCAGTGGCATGCAGTCATACGATGTCACATTTTAGTACCTGCCCGGATCGATTGGAATCCTGGGAGAGCAGTCACAAAAACAAAAAAAGTACCTGGTACCAGGTACTGTGACCTGATGCAAAACCCTGTAAACAGTGGTGAACCGTGCAGAGTTGATTTGAGCAGGCACTAATGGAAAAAGGGCTTCAGAGTGAAGAGACTTGAGCTCACCTGTTGGATCCATAACCAGCACTGATTAGTGCATCAGATAGCACAGCGACTATCTGGCTCTTTGGATAAGTTAAACTTCCAGATGTTTGAAGGATGACTGGAGAGCAAAGGACTCCAGTAATGTTTTTTTCACAGCGGGTGGGCATGTTCCAGTAGCTCTGATGTCACGGCAAAATGTGTAATAGGCACGCCAGTCCACTGTGTCCATTTACACACCCATGTAAAAATTGGATTACCAGCAGGGGGAGCTAATGTATTTAAAGTCAAGTCAGTAGTGAGCAAAAAACATATCAAGTTAATTCCAGGGTCCTTAATCAGCAAAATCCATTATACTAGGCTAATATGTATTTCCATGTAAATGTCTGTTTAAACACGTTGCTGTGATTATTTTCATGTTGGCTTGAAATAAAACGACTCCCTCTGCTGGTACTGCAGATTACTGCAACTTCTGCAAGCGTGTACATTTCACATTTTGGAGAGGCAAAGCCTGACATGGAAACAGTGGACCGGCGTGTTGATGGAATGGTAGATTTACTGTCATTAGTAAGTCCCACCTAAAACCACAGTGTGGGTGGAGTTTGCCTGTATGTGTCATCAGTTGGTGATTAAACATTATCAGTATTGAACAGCGGCTCAGGCTGCACCAATCAAGAACCACTAACAAACAGCCAATCACAGAGCCATGCACATGTGCTATCTGCTAAGTGCTGGTACCTTGTTGTTCTGACTCCAGGTCCAGGCAGGTGGCGTCTGGAGGTGGAGAAGCAAGAAGGGGTTCTGACCACTGACGATAACCAAAATGGAGAGCAGCTTCAGGTACGAGATCAGCTGAGCCACACACCTGACGGGAGGAGGCAGGTTAGACACAGCTGTAGAGGCTGGGGACAGAGTTTACAGACGGAGCACCTCACCTGTTGAAGGCAGTGGGAGGGTAGTTCTCGCCCTGGATGCGGATGTCCGGGTACACCTGGCTGATGGCCTGAGAGTAATCCTGGAAGACTTTACTGTAACCTCAGGAGATACTGAAAGAAGCACATCTGTTAGGTGATCATAATCTGTCACACTTACACACACTGTCACACACAATAACATTAGCCGATCAATTATCAGGTGTATTTTTTTCTTTTCCCGACAGACTGACGTTGAAGACAAGAACACCTGCCTTAAGGTGTCCAATTAGATGGTCAGAAGCGAAGCAACTCGAACTTGATCAGCCAACAAAATCCGGGTAGTCTCCAAATTCCAACCGACCAAATGAGCAAAGTTGGGTTACCCGAAGCTCGTTAACGACAAGTATTCACCGCTAGTTGTTAGCGCTGGCGCTGTAGATCACGCTAACTTAACTCGTATCGTCGATGGTTTGTTTTTAGATTTTCACCCACCCTGTCTTTATTTTCTCTTCACCTCGGTCATTCTCACGGAGGCTCACTGCTAGCCTCTGTTAGCTTCTGTGTTAACTCACCAGTACTGGAACCGCAGTACGGGGCCGCTGTAGATCGCCGCCTTAGCGGGCTTTCGCGGTTCCGTGTCCGGGAAGACGGCCGAGTTGTCGGGCGGTTGGTGCCCACTCTGCGAGCTCGACCTTCCAACATAAATGTCCCGGAGGGTGAGCGCCGTGAAGAGGAGCAGAGCCGCCAGAAGGCCAGTCTGGCTGTACTCCGCCATGATTGCAGTAGTCTTCTTCATCGTCTTCAGTCAAGTTTAACGGCAGCTTGCATCCAAAACTGTTGCATTACTGCCATCTCCTGGCTGTTAATCGTCCGTCACTCCTGAGTCCTTAGATCCTCTTGATGAGACCAGTATTTCTCAAAAAACGAAAAACCACCACTTTCCCTTCACCATGACTTAACTTATTAACCACTTGTTCAAACGTAAGTTCCCTTCCACCACTCATTTCACCCCACATCACCCTCCTGTGACTTGCATACTTCCTACAACTAAGGAGTACATGCTCAACCGTCTCCATATCAGTGCACACATCACACAACCCTGTCGGATGTTTACCTATCCTAAAAAGAGTACCATTTAAAAAGCAGTGGCCCGTTCGTATTCTACTGATAACAACCTCCTCTTGTCTCTTTAATCCGCTATATACACCCATAATCCAATCTTGATCGAATCATCGTGAGATAAATACTCTTAAGTGCAGCAAAATTACTACCCCATGTCAGTCCCGCTAAACACCTCAAAATATTAAGAACCTTTTTCTTTTCCCCACAACATGCTCTATGTGATGTTTCCAAGTTAATCGCTTGTCAAAAACCACACCCAAAGAACGAAAACAATCCACCCTTTCTAACTCTTTCCCATACAAGTATAAGCGTTTATTTCCCCCAATTTTCTTATTTGTGAAAAACATTACTTTAGTTTTCTCAACAGAAAATTTAAAACCCCATTCTACACCCCACTTTTCTACTTTACCTATCCCCTCTTGAAGTTTCCGGACGAGATGGTCAACATTCTTCCCCCTCACCCATAATGCTCCATCATCAGCAAAAAGTGATTTACCATAACTACCAGACACATCTTTAAAAATATCATTAATCATAAGTGAGAAAACCGTTGGACTAACTACACTTCCCTGAGGAGTTCCATTTTCTATCACACACGGCTCAGAAACATGCGACCCTATTTTAACTTGAATTGTTCTGTCACATAAAAAGTCTAACATCCAATTAAACATACTTCCTCCTACCCCTGCTTCATGTAGCTTAATCAGTAGACCGTCTCTCCAAAGCATATCATATGCCTTTTCTACATCAAAGAAGACAGCAACCACCACCTCTTTACTAACTTGCGCCTTCCTGATATCATCTTCCAGACATAAGACAGGATCCATCGTCCCTCTTCCTCTACGAAAACCACTCTGATAGGGTGCTAAGACATTTCTTGACTCTAAAAAGTGAACCAATCTCTCATTCACCATCCGTTCCATTAGTTTACACATATTGGAAGTCAGAGCAATGGGCCTATAATTTCCAGGATCGCTATGGTCTTTCCCTGGTTTCTTTATTGGTACCACTGACTGTAGAAAACATGGACGACGCGACTCCGCCTCCTACCATTGTGCAAAAATGAAGCCAAAATATCCCGCTTGTGGAGGCTGCCATCTTGCAAATTTGGAGCCAGAGTCTGCGCAGTAGTGACTTGAGGTGGAGCGACTGTGTAACGCTCCCGCCCACACACCCGCTGGACATGACCGCAAACACGCCCCCCTACACTTTTTACGTAGCCCGGCTGCTCGAGTTTTTTTGCTGGTTTACCGCGACTGACGACTCGTTTAATTAAGGTAAATACAAACATGTCACTGTTATAAAAAAAGACGCACAGCTTATCATCTTACAGTTCTAAAATCACTCTGTTGTTAATTCGTTAGCTAGATTAGCCGCTAGCATACGCACTGTGTTGGAGGCTTATTGCTAGCTAGTTAGCGATGCTACACACCTGTTACTCCAATAGTCTGTGTTATTGAAGGATTCAGCACTTCTTATGTTTGTTTTTATCCATTTTTAGACAGCGATGAGATCATCTGCACACTCTACAGAGGCCCAGAGTTACTGTTAATATCAAAAATATAATGCTGTCCTTTGAGATTTTAACATAAGACTGTGAGTGTAATGGATCCAAAACTGTTTAAATCTTCAGAGCCCTCTACAGCCTGGTAACATGGAGACTTTAAAAACATCAGCAGAACGTTTCAGTAGTGTAGTCTAATTTGTTCTTTTCATTTAATAACAGAGTCCATATTATATCAACAGCTACATTCACCCTGGAGAGAAACTAGTGAGGGAGACCACCAGGACCAAGCTGGGTTTCCTGGGTCCAGAGGTTTGGAGAAACTTCTTCCTTTTCTTTCATCACAGATGTCCTGTGCCAGAAGTTCTGTTGACCCACTGAAAGAGGCTTCATTTAAGAAACACCAGGAAGACTGAAGCTCATCGCATTGATCAAGCAGGACTCATGATCTTCACCAGCAGCTCCCTCACAGGGAAATCTTCAGCACTCCTCCATAGGCCCGCCCCAGGAGATGGATAAACCCAGCATTTCATGAACACTGTGATGGAGACCTTTGCTTTGTGTAATGTTATAAATACTCGGATACTCCCCAGAGGCTCCAGACTTTTACATAAAGATATTATATTCAGTCCTGTAGAAAGTTATATATTTAAAAATATGATCCTCTCTGGTTACTCTGGTATGAATAACTCTGAATCACTTTATGGTAAATAACACATTATCTGCAAAAAACTGTGAAAGAATTCCAGATGACAAGTTTGTAGTTCAACATACAAGTGACGACCTTTGACCTTCATCAGGTTTTATTTAATTGTGCCAGAGAAAATCTCATATGCTCTTCATGCAGCTGAGTACATCAAGTGTTTAGAGCAGAAGCTGTGCAGGTCTGAGATACAAACTGAGGTCCTGTTAATGCTGATATATAGTGACACAGTTACATGAGTGATTAATCCTTTTGTTTTTTTGTCTTTAACTTTATCAATAAAGCTGCAGCTTTCACTACAGCACATGTGGTACTTTAATCTTTGTACTGTTTTCATCAGTTCATTTTGCAGTTAACATGTTGGATGATCTGTCTGCTGTCACTGGGTGGTGCTGAGGTCTGAATCTGAGGGCAGCTCCTGTAATCACAAAGAGAACAGAACCATCACAAACTCAAATATAAATTTTATCCCTCAAAATTGAAATAAAGCTGATTCTTCTGTCCTCACACACAGGATCTGAAGTTCTTCTCTTACATTTTTTCAGTATTACAGTACACTACAGTACTTTAATCCATAGTTCCTGATTAATGAGGAGTTATTGAAGTACAAGCTTTTAAAAAAATGTTACTGTCTTTACAGATGTGGCAAGAGACTGAAAACATGCTGTTGTTTGCACATATTTAATATTCAGTTCTGCACAGGAGCTGCAGCAGGGTGCAGCCTGTTGCTTTTACAGTATAATACTTGTAATAAAAGTACAGTAACAGTAATTAGTGACTGATTAGCCCGGAACGTTTCTCTTGATTTCTTTAGTAAATTCATTCACCTGCACAGATTAGCTAAACGAACCCTGACAGCCGAGTGCTCATTTTAGCTAGCTAGGTCTCAGGACATAGCTAAGGACAGTAGTTATGGATTAGCTTACAAACACGATTAACTTACCGAAAAAGTGCAGCGGGGCCTCGGGTCCTTCTGTCAGGTAGTCCAGTTTACTGAAGAGCACCTCAGACTGTCAGGTTAAAACACTCGGTCGTGTTTTCGTAGCGTAAACACTGGCCCTCCTCTCAGAGCCTACGCTCTATCTGCTATTCCCGAACAGAGATACGCAAGTTTCTCCGTGACTGCAGCTGCCAGTCAAAGCTGCTATGATGACGTTTCACCCCAATTTAACATCGCCGCTGTAGGAATTAGAATCAAACTTATGGGAAAGGAGACCCCTTGGACATCAATGAGCATGATGAGAACTATTGATAACAAAAGAAAGAATCTTTGGAAAAAAATTATCTAAGGAGAATAAATTAATTTTAGTCTGACCCCAGTCCCATCCGCTAACATGGAGGAGGCGGGGTTTATGACCTATACTGCAGCCAGACACCAGGGGGTGATAGAGACGTTTTGGCTTCATTTTTGGGGAGCTGTGGCGTCGTCCATGTTTTCTACAGTCAATGATTGGTACAATCAGCGCTTCTTTCCACCGATGTGGGAGACGCCCTACTGTCCATACCTTATTAAACAACATTAGCAATTTATTTAATGCTTCATCACTTAGATGTTTCAGCATAACATAACATATCTCATCCTTCCCTGGAGCACTGTTCCTAGTTCTGCCCAGAGCTCTTTTCAGTTCTCCAATAGAAAAGGGACAACCCATTACATCTGCAGTACTTTCCTTCCTCCCTAAAGTGTCAAATGTCTTTCTTTAGTTCTCTCTCTTCCTCGTTTACTTTCCTCTGATAAATTTCTCCCACTATGTACATCAACAAAAGTACTTGCCAACAAATCAACTTTTTCCCCATCAGTAACAGCTACTCGATTATTCTTTTCAAGAATTGGATAACTCCAGTCTCTTCTGTCTCCCCCCATTTTCCTGATCATCCCCCACAGATTGCAGTAGTCAAACACAGGAATATGGGCTCAAAATGTGGTCATAAATATTTTGTACTTGTAAATCAGTTTTGTACTTGTAAATCAGGATTTGTATGTGTAAAAAGAATTTGTGCGTGCGTAAAAAAGATTTGTATGTGTAAAAAAGATTTGTGTGTGGACTTAGCCAAAAAAACCCCTGCAAGTTACAAGTACGAATTTTGACCCTATTTTTCTTCCTGTCATCTGATTGGTCAATGTCATGTCAATCACAAATGTAACAATCCAATCAGAGAACAGATGGCTTTGGCTGTCGGAGGGGCACTTTTTTGAACTGCAGGTCCTTGAAGGGTAATACAGTTTGAAGCTGGAGGATCTCTATATAAATATCCGATAGCAGCTAGGTCACCTTACTTTCAGCAGCTGTTGAAAGGATAAAGTTGTGGTATGTCAGTGGTTAGAAATACCATTATTACTTTAGGATTAGTTTAACACAAAGTCAGGGCTGACCCGGGACCATTGCTGTGAGTCACAGTGCGCAGCATAAAGGTCCTTTCACATCGGACGCAGGATGTGCTGCTAATGCTAACTGCTAACTAAAAGCAAAGGATCCAGAATTTGTTGCGCTGGCTGCTGAGCTCTGTGGGTTTTTGCAGCAGCTCTACCTGTACTAGATGCACCTGCTCCTTGTCGTTTCTATCTCTGACTTTATGTCCTCTACAACAGTTTCTGGTTTTTTTGCTAGTTCTTCAAATGTTCAATAAAAACATGTATGCTAATTCATAACGAAGAAAGCTTTGTAATGAAGACTGTCATTTCCAAAACACTGCCCCCCCCCGCGGTCCGCAGCGCTGTTGAAAAGGCTGTGGAAGTCCCTGTATAAAGCACGTAGACCTGTGACACAAAAATCACCAAACTCAGACGACCACAGACTGTTTTCCTTCGTGGTGATGAAGGAAAACGCTGAGTTGGCATGTAAAAGGGCATTTATTCCCTTCAAGGACCTGCAGTTCAAAAAAGTGCCCCTCCGACAGCCAAAGCCATCTGTTCTCTGATTGGATTGTTACATTTGTGATTGACATGACATTGACCAATCAGATGACAGGAAGAAAAATAGGGTCAAAATTCGTACTTGTAACTTGCAGGGGTTTTTTTGGCTAAGTCCACACACAAATCTTTTTTACACATACAAATCTTTTTTACGCACGCACAAATTCTTTTTACACATACAAATCTTTTTTACACATACAAATCTTTTTTACGCACACACAAATTCTTTTTACACATACAAATCCTGATTTACAAGTACAAAACTGATTTACAAGTACAAAATATTTATGACCACATTTTGAGCCCATACAGGAATCGGAAGTAGTGATGCGCGAATCATGAACGAATCGTTCAATACTCGAGAATCACTTTACTGACTCATGAATCATGATTCACAAGCCCAACTGACTCACTGACTCATCCCTGTTGCTGTTAGCAGCAATATATCTAGCTTATAATTAAAATTGTGGAGAAAAACACAACATCCAGTATCTTAACAAAAACATTTCTGCTCTGAACTGGAAGAAAAAAACCCTGAGTAGAAGCTCACATCAAGACAATCGCTCTGCTAACATGCTAACAGCACATTTGAGCTACTCACCCCCTCCCTCCTGTGCTGAATCGTAGCGTAAGCAAATCACTCAGGACTCGCTCACCCCCTCCCTCCTGTGCTGAATCATAGAGCGAGCGAATCACTCAGGACTCGCTCACCCCCTCCCTCCTGTGCTGAATCATAGAGCGTGCGAATCACTCAGGACTCGCTCACCCCCTCCATCCTGTGCTGAATCATAGAGCGAGCGATTCACTCAGGACTCGCTCACCCCCTCCTTTTTGACTCATGTATCGTCCCATAGTGACGTCACATTCACCCGACACAAAGTGGTAAACAGTACAACGTCATAAACGTGGGACACAGCGTAGCGTGTGGTTGGAGGCGCCAAGGTGATAGAACAGATATAAGCAAATAAAATCGGGGATTTAATAATTTATTCAGCCTCTGACCCCGAGCACAGAGCACCTAACGGCTGACGTCACACAGGTACGTTTCCGCTGTGCGGTCATGTTAAAGATTGCAATATCGAGCTGTTAACAGGAGAACGCATGAGATGTATTCACGCAGTAAACATGTTTACCTGGACAGGTAAAGACTTTAATTAATGTAGGGGAGAGTGGGGTGAGTTGTGCCAGTTTTTACTTAAAGTGACTTTAAAGCGACTGTAATGTCCAACTAAAACATGTACACATATTTCAGGATGTTGAGCATCCCTGCTAACAATCACTGTGGATCTGAAATATAGCTTTCTGAAAAAAAGTGGTCTTGCCGCACAACTTGCACGCGGTATGGGGTAAGCTGTGCCATTGATTATTAAAATAAAAAAGTTCTGACATGTTCAGAACAAAATGAAATTCAAATGAAGATGAAATTAACTGCAGTTGTCTTCACAAATCTGGCCTACTCCATAACATCCCAGCTGTTGATGCTACTCACTGCCCTCTTCTGGCTCTACCACGAAGTTTTTGTGATGTGGTTAATATTTTTATGCACATTTTCTCTATGGGAAATAATTATGAATATTCTCTATTACTTTTTCTTAATAAATGCACACTTAACCAAACCTGCTTTTGCATGTGATATCCCTGCCAGCTGGATCAAAATCTAATTTCTTTGTGCATATTCAAAGACCATCAACTGGCTTTTGAGTATTCACAAAGAAATGAACATATAAAGGCTGCTAGTGCCTTTTAGATGTTTTGTCAAATACTTGATGGCATTTCCATCTGTAGCATCCAGCTGAACTGAGAAGGCCAGAACTGATGGTTGTTGAATGACTTTTATTATTCCTTGCTGTGTATCCGACAACGAACCAACGTAAGAGCTTGTTCCCCTGTCGACTGTAGCTAGAACCATTCATTTTTATACAATTTAACCATGTTTTTCTCTCCCTTTTCTCTTTTAGCAGTAGTTTACAGTTTTCTTGCGTCTTTTTGTTACATCAAGCTAGTTTCCGTTTGCAACATTCACTTCTGGTCACACAGGAAGTTACCAAAAATAAAAGCACAAACGTTATATTATGTGTATATGAGCTAGCTTTACATATCCACCTTTACACCATCCATGTTCTTCTTCTCCATGTATCGTTTTAATGTCATCCTGAATGTTCATCTTCCTCGCCACCTGACGAATGGACTTCCCTTCTCCACCTCGTTCACTCTGTAAACTCTCTCTGTTATAACTCTGTGGCATGATGGTCTGTTTCTGTTTTTGGTCTGAAATTAAGAATGTCACAGTGGAAAACTATAAAAAATACAATCTACAGTTACAATAAAATAATATGTTTAAAATATTCATAAGTGTGGCCCCTTGGCACAAATTACCCCAACAACACCATTTTGAAAAAAAAAAAGCATCATCCAACAGTTTTGAGTATAGACTCACAGTGTAGCTTACCAAATCTCTAACACATCTGTGAAATGTTTTCAGACTTAACTGTAACTGTTCAGACGAAACAATCAAAAACCAAATCACCCCACTTTCCCCTGTGCCAAATAATAGCAGCTGATCTTCACAGCTACCTGAGGAACAGCTGAGCTGAACTTCCTCCTGACATGAAGCTTAATAAACACAAACAGGCAGTTTTCTCTTCTTCTCCACACAGACTGTGACAGTAAAACACAGGTTTTTGTTTAACTGGTGTGACCCGTTTACATACTCCACTCTCCGTGATCAGCAGGTGTTAAACAGCTGACAGGTGAACAGGATGTTTGCAGGTAAACTCAAGGCTTTGTCTGTAGTGTCATGAGGAAAACGTTGGCTTGTTTAAGTTACAGAAGGACAGAGCTGTGAGACCAGGTGGAAGACTTCTTGATTAAAAAAAAAAAAATTGAGAATATTATATCTGATGAGAATATTGAACGAGCTGCAGATGGAGCCCATTTTTGTCTTGTCAAACCTCATGACCCAGAAACAGAGATGACATCCAGTGAAAACGACGCAACGTCTGCAACACGGAGAGAGCAGACCTGGACCACCGGTCACACTCACGTTTGTTTGTTGGCAAACAGGTGAAGTCCTGAAATGTTTCTGATCTCTGAGGAAGTTTCCTCATCGATAAATCGATCACTGAAAAACCTCGAGTTCACAGTTGCTTCACCAATTGTAATAACCTGTAAATAATCTGCTCATGATGGAAGATGAAGAGGAGTCTCATCCTTCCCGTCAGCATGGTCTCCTACACATGGACTTCATATTTCCATTTACCATATTTCACTCCATCCTGGTTCCTGTTGCAGTCATATGATATTTTACGGCCGTCCTTTCTGTGTCATCCTTTCAGGCCTGTGAGGGTCACCATGTTAAGTGTGGGGGGCTCGTCGAGGATCTTCAGCCTTCCTGTACGAGGATTCTGCTCAGTTGTGATCTACAGGAAGTCACTTCCACCTGTCATCACCTCCTCTCCTGGCAACTACCTCCATAGATCAGGAGGGGGGGCACACGTGTCAGGTGTGCGGGCCCTGTCAGGTGGCAGCAGCGATGCTGCAGGTGGGTGGTACAGCAGCCTGGCGGACTCGACCCCAGTTCACCTGTGTGAACAGCTCCTGGTGAGCGTACAGGAGGCGAGCGGGTTGCCGTGGTGGTTTAGCATCTGCGTAGCGACGCTGTCAGTGAGGACACTCGTCACTCTGCCGCTCGCTGCCTACCAGCTGGTTGTCATCTCTAAGGTCAGTGGCGCAGGGCTTCACATACAAGATAAGATAAGATAAGATAACCTTTATTAGTCCCACACGTGGGAAATTTGTTTTGTCACAGCAGAAAGTGGACAGTGCAAAGTTACATAGCAAAAACTGGAGAACACTGGAACACAATAAGAATAAGATACTGTACACAACTGTACAGAATAGAATAAAATAATATATACAATAGGATAAAAATAGAATACAAATGCTGTATACAACTGAGTAAAAATACAACTTTGTCAGAGGGTATTGCACTTAGTATTATTGCACATGTGTGGATGTGTTTGATCAGTTGAAGTCTTTGTTGTGGAGTCTGACAGCAGTGGGGAGGAAAGACCTGTGAAATCTCTCCGTCCCACACCGTGGGTGCCGCAGTCTCCCACTGAAGGAGCTGCTCAGTGCTCTCAGAGTCTCCTGCATGGGGTGGGAGATGTTGTCCAACAGGGATGACAGCTTAGCCACCATTCTCCTGTCACTCACCATCTCCACTGGGTCCAGAGGGCATCCTAGAACAGAGCTGGTCCTGGATCAGCCTGTTCAGTCTCTTCCTGTCCCCAGCAGAGATGCTGCTGCCCCAGCAGACCACACCATAGAAGATGGCTGAGGCCACCACAGAGTCATAGAAGGTCTTCAGGAGTGGGCCCTCCACTCCAAACGACCTGAGTCTCCGCAGCAGGTACAGCCTGCTCTGCCCTTTCCTGTAGAGGGCGTCTGAGTTATGAGTCCAGTCCAGTTTGTTGTTCAGATGAACACCAAGGTACCTGTAGCTGTCCACAGCCTCAATGTCCATACCTTGGATGTTCAGTGGTTGCAGTGGAGGATGTTTGTGCCTGCGGAAGTCTACCACCAGCTCCTTGGTTTTACTGGCATTGATCTGGAGGTAGTTCAGCTGGCACCAGTCCACAAAGTCTTGAGTCAGTCCTCTGTACTCCTTGTCGTCCCCATCAGTGATGAGGCCGACTATTGCAGAGTCATCAGAGAACTTCTGCAGGAAGCACTGGGTGGAGTTGTGGGAGAAGTCTGCAGTGTAGATGGTGAAGAGGAACGGCGCCAGAACCGTTCCCTGTGGGGCCCCCATACTGCAGACGACCCTGTCTGACACACAGCCCTGAGTTCTCACATACTGTGGTAGGGCTGTTCGATATAACGATATAGAATAGAATAGAATAGAATTCAACTTTATTGTCATTGCACATGTCACAGGTACAGGGCAACGAAATGCAGTTTGCATCCATCCAGAAGTGCTTTAGCCGTGATATAGGTATATTACAATATATATTAGCAATAATATAGATGTGTAAGTATATTACAGAAATGGGTCTATTATGGTATGTTATAATGTACACGGTGTGAAGTATGTTATGAATATTCTATAACTATAAGTATGTACAGGCTGTAGTGAGTACAAGCTATGTACAGGCTATGAACAGGATATAAATATGAAATAAAAACTATACAGAAATCTGAGATATACAGTTATACAGAAATGTGAACTATGCAAGTTATAAACAGTTGTAGGATTGAAAATTATCATATGTACAGAATGATATTCACACAGAACTATACAGTAGTGCAGTTAGGATAATTGTGATAGTGATTAAGTGCTAGTGGTTGTGGGTGTGTGTATGTTCAGTCCATGAGTTTAACGTGGGTCAGATGTCAGGAGGCAGAGTTCAGGAGTCTGACAGCTGTGGGGAAGAAGCTGTTCCGGTACCTGGTGGTCTTAGTCCGGAGGCTCCTGTAGCGCCTCCCAGAGGGCAGGAGGGTGAAGAGTCCATGTGATGGGTGACTGGGGTCTCTGATGATTTTCCCAGCCCTTTTCAGACACCGCTTCCTGTAGATGTCCTTTATGGCAGGAAGTGGTGCTCCGGCGATGCGCTGGGCAGTTTTCACGACCCTCTGCAACGCCTTCCGGTCCGAGGCGGATATATATCGGATGACGATATAAAAACGTCTATCGTTTCATTTTACGCTATCGTTTGTTTCGTGGTGTCGCAAAATAAACTGTTTACGGCAATATTTTTTCATTATTTTGATGGTCACTGTAGTGGTTATATTAATTTCCTAAAGTTCTCTCTTTCTCTTATATTTAATATAACCACACTACAGACAGAAAAGCGCTTGTTTTTATGCGTTGTCGTTAGCAACGACGTTAAAACCACCTCGTGTCCGCTTGTTTATTTTCCACATAAACCTTTCACAATAAAGCTCAAGATCCTGTTGAGACTTTTCAAAATAAACTGAATCACGTGAAAGATGCAGAGTATTTACGGATGAGAAGCAAAAAAGAGCCGTCAGGTGCTAAAAAATAAACCTTAGACTCAAACGTTAGAACAGGCTTTTCCCCGCAGCACACTGTGTAATAAATACTCACAAAGAAAACGGCGGCTGTTACAACTTATGTCTAAAAGTGTATCATTTCATGCATCGGTTAAAACACTCGACTCCAGGTACGTGACGCGCAGCTGGAAACACTTCATGCAAGTCGAGCTGCCCGACATTCACAGAATTTACAGAAAATGTTACATTTTTGTGATTTATATCGTTATCGGACGATAGATGTCTTAATATCGGGATATGAGATTTTGGTCATATCGCACAGCCCTATACTGTGGTCGGTCGGTGAGGTAGTCCAGAATCCATGTAGTGAGGTGATGATCCACTCCAGAGTTCTCCAGCTTGTCCTTCAGGACCGTGGGAAGAATAGTGTTGAAGGCACTGGAGAAATCAAAGAACATGATTCTCACAGTGCTTCCAGCGGTCTCCAGGTGAGCGATTGAACGATGTAGGAGGTGAATGACGGCATCATCCGCTCCAATGCCAGGCTGGTAGGCAGGTGCCGAAGCTGAGCCAGGACCAGCCGCTCCAGGATCTTCATCAGGTGGGATGTCAGAGCCACCGTGTTGTAGCTGTTGAAGGTCATCTGTGCAGTGTCATTGCAGTGGTTACCAGAGTCACCTGACAATGACAAGGTTGCTGCTTCAGCTCGTTCTTCCTGTGTGATCCTGTTTCTGCCTGTAGGTGAGGCGGATGAGTGCAGAGTGCAGACCCTTTCTGCTTCACTACGTGAATGCAGACTTAAACATGTTGATGGTTTAAAATACTTTGATTGGTCAGTAAGAGGGGAAAGGTCTGTTTGTGTCCACAGACTCATCCAACATACTTAATGCTGGTCACATGATCTCAGGTCAGAGTTTGAGGGTCTCATGATGTTTTTGCCGCCTCTAATCCATCTTTGTGCTTTTAAAAGAAAGTCCAGCGCTCCCACGTCTCTACATCTGATCTTAGATCAGGCTGTAGTTTGTCCTCAGAGAGAAGAAATATTTCAGGAATCCAGACATTTTTTCTTCCCCCTTCTCTCCCATGAATTCTGTCCTCCTCTTCCTCCTCCTCGTGTCCTTTTAAACTGAAATGAAAAAGGAAGCCTCTGAGACTCTCAGCTGACACGTCAGCTTTTAACTGCCTTTAAGTTACTTTACTTTACCTCATCATGTTTTGGAGGATTCTGAGGCCACCGAAGCGAAAGCCCTCCGCCACTTGGCTGCGCCTAGAAATCCTGTCCATAAAAATTATGAACAGAACCGGTGACAAAGGGCAGCCCTGGCGGAGCCCATCACCCACCGGGAACGAGTCCGACTTATTGCCGGCAATGCGAACCAAACTCTTGCAACGGTTGTATAGGGATCGAATGGCCCGTAGCAATGGGCCAGACACCCCACACTCCCGCAACACTTCCCACAGGACACCCCGAGGGACACGGTCGAATGCCTTCTCCAAGTCCACAAAACACATGTAGACTGGTTGGGCAAACTCCCATGCACCCTCAAGTATCCTTGAGAGGATAAAGAGCTGGTCCAGTGTTCCGCGACCAGGACGAAAACCGCATTGTTCCTCCTGTATCCGAGGTTCAACTAGCGGACGAACTCTCCTTTCCAGCACCGTGGCATAGACTTTCCCAGGGAGGCTGAGGAGTGTGATCCCCCTGTAGTTGGAACACACCCTCCGGTCTCCCTTCTTAAAGATGGGGACCACCAGCCCGGTCTGCCAGTCCAGGGGTACTGCCCCTGATCTCCACGCAACATTGTACAGGCGTGTCAACCAGGACAGCCCTACAACGTCCAGAGCCTTCAGGAACTTGGGCCTCAGAATCTCATCTCTGCTTTTTGCGGATGATGTGGTTCTGTTGGCTTCATCAGGTGAGGGCCTCCAGCTCGCACTGGAACGGTTCGCAGCCGAGTGTGAAGCAGCGGGAATGAGGATCAGCACCTCCAAATCTGAGGCCATGGTTCTCAGCCGGAAAAGGGTGGAGTGCCCACTCCGGGTCGGGGATGAGTTCCTGCCCCAAGTGGAGGAGTTCAAGTATCTTGGGGTCTTGTTCGCGAGTGATGGGAGAAGGGAGCCGGAGATCGACAGACGGATTGGTGCTGCGGCTGCAGTGATGCGGACGCTGCACCGGTCCGTCGTGGTGAAGAGGGAGCTGAGTGTAAAAGTGAAGCTCTCAATTTACCGGTCGATCTACGTCCCTACCCTCACCTATGGCCATGAGCTGTGGGTAGTGACCGAAAGAACGAGATCGCGGATACAAGCGGCAGAAATGAGCTTCCTCCGAAGGGTGGCTGGCCTCTCCCTTAGAGATAGGGTGAGAAGTTCGGCCATCCGGGAGGGGCTCAGAGTAGAGCCGCTGCTCCTCCACATCGAAAGGAGCCAGTTGAGGTGGTTCGGGCATCTGACAAGGATGCCTCCTGGGCGCCTCCTGGGTGAGGTGTTCCGGGCATGTCCCACCGGGAGGAGGCCCCGGGGCAGACCCAGGACACGCTGGAGAGATTATATCTCTCGGCTGGCCTGGGAACGCCTTGGTGTTCCCCTGGATAAGCTGGAGGAGGTGGCTGGGGAGAGGGAGGTCTGGGCTTCTCTGCTTAGGCTGCTGCCCCCGCGACCCGGCCTCGGATAAAGCGGATGAAGATGGATGGATGGATGGATGGATGTTTTGGAGGAATACTCTGCAACTGCCTCTGAGTTTATCCAATCAGAAGCATCCGTTTATTTAAGGTGCTTTTTTTTTTCCCGTGAGATGTCCCGAAAGAGTTCCAGTTGATCTACTGTACAATATAAAGCGCCTTGAGGCGACTTTTGTTGTGATTTGGCGCTATATAAATAAAATTGAATTGAATTGAATTGAATTGGTCAGAGCAAAGATGTAAGCTTGATCTAAAGCAGCCCCCTAGTTCCTGCAATGAAAAACCCACAAAAGTAACTATTGTTAACCAACCCCCCAGAATCTAACCATAGTAACCTTCAGGTGATGTGCAGGTGGAGGCACTACAGACTGAAATCTCTGAGCTGGCTAAGAGACTACGCTATGAAGTGTCAGTCAGAGCAAGAGAGAGAAGCTGGACGGAGAGAGAGAGCCGGTGAGACACAACTAACAGACTTAAAACAACAACAAACAAATGCATTCAAAGAAACAAAAAAACATCCAATAGACAGCATAGAACCAGTCAGTCTGTCCTCCTGCTAGGTTCCAGTTCAAGAAGAACCTGCGGCGGATCGTCTCTCAGCTCTACATCAGAGATAACTGTCACCCCTTCAAAGCCAGTCTGCTGGTCTGGGTTCAGCTGCCACTCTGGATCAGTCTGTCTCTGGCCCTCCGAAATCTGAGCCTGGATCAGTCTGGTAAGAACATGGACCAAGTGAAACTAACCTAACCCAGCCCAAAATTATGAGGTAGGATACAGTACTGTGCAAAAGTCTTGAGCCACCCCTCATGTCTTTAAATTTTTGACTTTCCTGTATTTTTGTTAAGTGCTCTTGAGCGAGAGTTCTCTCACGTGCTCATTGTTTTCCCTCCCTGCGACATACAGCAGCTGGAGCTTCAGCTAGCAGACATACTGCGTGACAAACTGCACAAAAAAAGGCTGATATCATAAATAAGAGACAAAAAAGTAAGAGAAACGTTTAAGGTACAGAGAAAAAACAACTGAAACAGGCTGCATAATATATTTACCTATATGTTTGCAAGCTTCGAAAAATTGGTGCACCTGCTCAAGAGTCTTGCATAGTACCGTGACTTTTACCTGGTCCAGGATGTAGTCTACACCACTCCCGATCCAGGACCTCTGTTTTTCCTGCAGACCTGCAGGGGGCGCTAGCAGCAGGAGGTGCTCTGTGGTTCCCTGACCTCACCATACCGGACTCCACCTGGATCCTCCCTGTCTGTCTGGGACTCACCAACCTGCTCATCGTAGAGGTCAGTTTGTCAGCAGTATGTAATTAGCTGATCAGTGGTGTAATCAGTCTAAGCTTCCTGTGTGCTTCTTCAGGTCTTTTCTCTGCAGAGAGTCGCAGCGTCTCGAACCCAGCGGCTGGTCTTGAACACCGTTAGAGGATTTTCTCTGCTGATGATCCCAATCGCCGCCACGGTGCCCTCTGTGAGTTTAAGGTGTAGTCCATCACTTTTCTCAGCCTGAGGTCTTAGACCAGGTCGGAACAGCCACTTGGTTGAGACATTCAGGAAACGAGGTACAAGCTGAAATTTACAAAAAAGAAAAACATTTGAGTCATAAAACATGCGCACTACACCTGCAGGGAAAATAACCTTTACACATTACAGCCCGCTTAGACATGTGCACACCTGGACCACCCTCATTTCCCAACCACTGCACGTCCCATTCAACCTGAACAAGAACTCAGAATTTGATCTGTGATCAGAGATTGATTACTCTGAGCTTCGATCAGGACTCAGAATGAACACATGGAGACTGAGAGTCTTATTCATTCTCACAGCACAAATATGCAGGTGATGAAGGTGTAGTAAGCTGCTAACATGAGACAAAAATGGCATTAAATAAATAAAATATTATTTATATAGCACCTTTCTAGACAGAGTCACAAAGTGCTGCACATAAGATAACAAATAATAAAAGGGTAAAACAGACAACATAAAACAGTCAGAAAATTAACCAAAAAAAGGTTTAAAAAGGTGAGTTTTGAGTTGTTTTTTAAAAACAACTACCGAGTCCACAGTTCTTAATGTATGAGGGAGAGAGTTCCACAGTCTCAGGACCACAGTGGCAAAAGCTCTGTCACCCTTAGTTCTCATCTTAGTCTGTTTTATAGCAAGGTAAGCCCAGATCAGATGACCTCAGGGACCTGCTGGGGACATAGGGCTGTAGCAGATCGGAGATGTAGGGAGGTGCCGGTCCATGCAAAGCTCTAAATGTCAAGACCAGGATCTTAAAATGGACTCTAAATTCAACAGGAAGCCAGTGTAGCTGAAATGGCAATGGTGTCGCATGTGAATACTTGGAGGATCTTGTCAAAAGTCTAGCTGCAGCGTTTTGCACAACCTGCAGACGATCCAGAGAACCTTTGCTTAGACACATAAACAAAGAGTTACAATAGTCCAAGCGTGAGGAAATAAATGCATGTATAGCTATCTCCAGTTCACAGCGAGATAAAATCGGGCTTAACTTAGCCACATTTCTTAAATAATAAAAACAAGACCGAACCAGAAAATTCACGTGCCCATCCAATGTGAGGGTCGAGTCAAAAGTGACACCTAAATTCCTGATAGAGGATTTAACATACACAGAAAGAGGACCAAGGGCTTTCACTATCTGGGATACAAATCTGTCCGGAGCACATACGACAGTTTTCCCCTCGTTGAGTTGGAGGAAATTTACAGCCATCCAACGTTTGATAGAATCTAAACATTCTAAGGCATTCTTTATCCTTCACATCAGCTGATGATGAGTGTCATAGCCCCGCCCTCTCTGAGCTCTAATTGGCTTATATCTCTTACAGGTAAAAGATTATTATGGCCACTGAATGGGTTAGGAGATTAAGTTGATCTGTATGTAAGTGAAAGTTTTTAATCTCTCCACAGTCTGTGAAATGTCGGTACTGCCACCTACGAGCTTTACACTGGTGAGCTCGTTCTCCCGACATTTGTGTGTGAAGCAGCATTTGCCTCGTTTCCTGTTTATAAACACAGCTCTGGCTGAGGAATGTTTCATGTTTAGATCTGCCGAGTCAATGAATGTTTGAACGTGTTGAGTCGCTCCCGCATTCCTGTCAGGTCATCAGATTAAAGTGTCTGTTCAGGGTTTTATTTTGAAAGAATGTTCCTGTGTATTAATCAGATTAAGGTGTTTTATTCTGAAAGAGTCTCATTGTGTCTCTCCTCACAGTCCATGGCTCTGTACTGGTTTGCTTCCAGTCTGGTGGGATTCAGTCACAACCTCCTCCTTCGCTCTCCTTCAATCCACCGTCTCTTGCAACTGTCGACTCCTCACTCGACATCTCCATACAGAGACCTGCTGACCGCCTTCATCGCCAAATACCACAAATGACCACGCTGTCAGATAATACAGCTGCAAACATCTACAAAACAAGTTGAGGACAGCAGACTGACTCAGTTTAATATTTACTAGCTGCCTGGGTCCACCTGATGAAATAAAAACAGCTGACTGTGACTTCCTGTCAGAGTTTAAAGTCATATAAAGTCAGGTAAACGTCTGTGACGATGTGATCACCTCAGACGTTTAAAGTGTTTGATGTTAATCTGAGATGTGTCTGTCTGGTCATAAATAAAGTAACTTCAGACTGAATGCTCTGTGTTCATCTCTGAACAATAACAGGAAGTGAATGCATGATCTTTGACCGCCTGTTTATTTTCCCACAGACACTCTCTAAACTTAGAAACAGTTCAAGAGGAAGGATTACAGATCAGCCACTTATCGATCAGATGTTTCCCGTATTTATACCTGTGTGGATCAATAGTCTCTTCTCTGATTCTTCTGTCACACAGTGTGACACAAAGTGGATGAGCAGTTGTGATACTCTGCACTTGTCCCAGAAGTACTGACTTTTTGTACATTATTCTTTCTATATATTTGTTTGCTATGATTTGCTATGCACTGACTCTCCCGGCTTTGTTTGTTTGAGCATTCTGTCCCCTGCAAAACAAACAGTCAGCAAATTAAAGCAAATACTCAGTTACATGTTGCTTTATATTTTATTATGTCGCAGGATTAAGTCATTTGTTTTCTTGTTTTCAGTCTTCACGTAGGTCATGTGCGGGAAAGGCCCGCCCAGCATCTCCTGACTACTACTGATGATGTCATGTCTGACATCAGCAGGTTAAACCAAGAGGAGGGGTTTCTTGCTTGCTTGCTTCCTTTTGTTTGTTTCATGATACAAAGGGATTTGTTGCATATTTTTTCTTATATTGAGCCATTTAGTCATAAATGTGTTAATCAAAAGATTGGGGAGCTTTTTGTAATTCTCAGTCATTTCTGTTGAGTTTTAGATTCCTCAGCTCAAGCCAGTGGTACTGGCTAGAATAACTGAAGGTAAACTGATATGAGCTGCGTCCCAATTCAGGGGCCTCATCCTTCGGATTTGAAGGCCAATTAGTTACAGCGACGTGACGAAGGCTGCTCCAAATGGGGCCAACAAATGTGTCCTTCATTTTCCCAGATTTCAAGGATGGGTCGGGTGTATCCTTTGTGGCTCACCATATCCCAGAATTCATAGCGTGGCCCAGCCAAGTTTCCAACGATGGTGGCAGCTACTTAGTTTTAACTCCGACAGTCTCGGTCGTTGTGTCCTTGGGCAATACACTTCACCTGGTTGTGGTCAGATTCCAAACATTTTTTACAAATAAATAACTGCAAAGTGGGGTGTGCGTAATTATTCGGCCCCTTTGGTCTGAGTGCAGTCAGTTGCCCATAGACATTGCCTGATGAGTGCTAATGACTAAATAGAGTGCACCTGTGTGTAATCTAATGTCATTACAAATACAGCTGCTCTGTGACGGCCTCAGAGGTTGTCTAAGAGAATATTGGGAGCAACAACACCATGAAGTCCAAAGAACACACCAGACAGGTCAGGGATAAAGTTATTATATAAATTTAAAGCAGGCTTAGGCTACAAAAAGATTTCCCAAGCCTTGAACATCCCACGGAGCACTGTTCAAGCCATCATTCAGAAATGGAAGGAGTATGGCACAACTGTAAACCTACCAAGACAAGGCCGTCCACCTAAACTCACAGGCCGAACAAGGAGAGCGCTGATCAGAAATGCAGCCAAGAGGCCCATGGTGACTGGACGAGCTGCAGAGATCTACAGCTCAGGTGGGGGAATCTGTCCATAGGACAACTATTAGTCGTGCACTGCACAAAGTTGGCCTTTATGGAAGAGTGGCAAGAAGAAAGCCATTGTTAACAGAAAACCATAAGAAGTCCTGTTTGTAGTTTGCCACAGGCCATGTGGGGGACAGCAAACATGTGTGGCGGAAAACTAACACTGCACATCACTCTGAACACACCATCCCCACTGTCAAATATGGTGGTGGCAGCATCATGCTCTGGGGGTGCTTCTCTTCAGCAGGGACAGGGAAGCTGGTCAGAGTTGATGGGAGGATGGATGGAGCCAAATACAGGGCGATCTTGGAAGAAAACCTCTTGGAGTCTGCAAAAGACTTGAGACTGGGGCGGAGGTTCACCTTCCAGCAGGACAACGACCCTAAACATAAAGCCAGGGCAACAATGGAATGGTTTAAAACAAAACATATCCATGTGTTAGAATGGCCCAGTCAAAGTCCAGATCTAAATCCAATCCAGAATCTGTGGCAAGATCTGAAAACTGCTGTTCACAAACGCTGTCCATCTAATCTGACTGAGCTGGAGCTGTTTTGCAAAGAAGAATGGGCAAGGATTTCAGTCTGTAGATGTGCAAAGCTGGTAGAGACATACCCTAAAAGACTGGCAGCTGTAACTGGAGCAAAAGGTGGTTCTACAAAGTATTGACTCAGGGGGCTGAATAATTACGCACACCCCACTTTGCAGTTATTTATTTGTAAAAAATGTTTGCAATCATGTATGATTTTCGTTCCACTTCTCACATGTACACCACTTTGTATTGGTCTTTCACCTGGAATTCCAATAAAATTGATTCATGTTTGTGGCTGTAATGTGACAAAATGTGGAAAAGTTCAAGGGGGCCGAATACTTTTGCAAGCCACTGTACTTGCAAATCAATAGGCAACGACACTCTACGAAACAACGAATCAAAAACACAAATTCTTTGTTGGACGGTGGAGGCTAGGAGAGAGGGGGCCAGGTGGCTGTCATCTGGTAGTTAAATACTGGAGGTGATCAACCAATTATCCAATCCCAGGACAGGCAGAGACTCCACCCAACAACTCAGCAGACACGCCCAGGTGTCCACCGCCTAAGAAAGAAAAGGGGGAAAAAAAACCCACAGCCATCCTCTGGTGGGAGGAGTCACACATAAAACAAACACTGACAACATTGGATCATAACACAGTTAAAAGTTGAAATGTAAATATTTGTTTTTTTAATTATATAATAGATTTTTTTACATTTTATGTGAAGTGAATAAATAAAAGCATATTTATATATAAACATATATAAATAAAAACATGTTGTTTTTTTACATTAGTAATTCATTTTGTGCATAATTTTATATTATTGTTGATAATAAATTAATTAAAGCAGCAAAACAACCTGAAGAGCCGGTTCTCCAAAAAGAGCCGGAATTCCCATCACTAGAGAACAGCGAACTCCCGGCACACCGTTTTCAAACCCCCGCGGTCTTTGGCTACTCAGGTAAAACATGATATATCAGTCACTCAGATAACTTAAAAATTATATTGTTTGGCTTTTTTTTTAGTATTTTATTTGTTCCTGAGTAAATCGGTTTGGCTGAGATTAAAGTTCTAATTTTCACACAGCTGAATAAACGTCAAAAAACGTCAAAGTGTGAGATGGTCGAGAGTTTGCTCCAGTGTCCTGTTATATTTTAGATACCAAGGAGCAGACGGCTGAGTTTATTAAACTCCACTGAGACAGCGGTGACGCAAATCTGAAGGCTAATTTCACAGCCGCTCACTTCAGGCCTACCCGGTTTTCGGAGGACATGGCCCACATAGACCACGAAGGACGGGTCCTCCAAAGGATGCAGCCTAGGAATTGGGACACAGTTATAGTCAGTCTCTGCTTGATTCAGGTGAGGGAGGAGAGGTGAGCTGTGTTACCGATTCCATGTGCTTTTGAGTTGTGTTAAGTTTCACAAATAATGGAGGTCACTGTAAGTAAATTGCTCGTCTCTGGGAACCCAAAATGTCTGCTTACCCTACCCCCTTCCTTGATGCTCGAGTCAGACTGCTTCCCACAGTAATACTATAACATAGAGTACAGCACAGTTGCAATAATCAGAATACTTTAATGATCCCTGAGGAAAGTATGTGGTCAATAAGAACAGTAACAGACCAAACTAAATAATAATACACTATAATGCAAAGTTTATAAAATAAGAACTAACTCTAATATATAAAAATATCTCAATTATAAATATCTAGAATAATACAGACGTGATATATACGATCCACATTTTACTTTAAAATGTAAAACTTTGTTATTTACTGCAGAGCGTGTGCAAAGAGTATAAATACTGCACTGTGTGCTGATGGAGCTGTACAGAGATGGCCTCCATTCCCACATTACTGGCCTTGTGATCAGTTTATTTAGTCGCATCTGCGACCCTCAACCTGCTGTCCCAGCATGCAACAGCACAGAGGATAGCACTGACCACAGCAGGCTGACAGAAAATCCTGAACATTGTCTGACAGATGTTAAAGGACCTCAGAGACTCTGGCTGTTCCTGTAGAGTGCAGTGGCGTTTTTAACCCCGTCCAGCCTATTGTCAGTGTGTACTCTGAGGTGTTTATACTCCTCCACAATGTCCACATCGACCACCTGGATTGAAACGGGGGTCACGAGTTTCCTGGTCTTCCTGAAGTCCACAATCAGTTCTTTGGTCTTTGTCACGTTGAGCTGCAGATGATTCTGCTCGCATCACGTGACAAAGGAGTCATCAGAAATTTCCTGAAGGTGGCAGGTCTCTGTGCATGTAATACTGTATGGAAATAGTGTAAAGTACAGTAGTACACAGTACAGTAATGCAGTATTACTTTACAGGGTCATATTATCTTCCTGTGTTTCTAGGCTGAGGGTGGGATCAGCTGTGGGTGGAGGCGGAGTCCCACCCTTAAAGCAGCTGTGTTTCAGCCCCTCAGTTTCAGACTGACTCAGAGCTGCTCGCAAACATGAAGTCTTTCTGCCTCCTCTGTCTGATCCTCCCGGTCCTCTCAGTCCAGGACTCTGCCCCTTTGGGATGTGGATCTTGTGACCTGGCTCAGTGTGCTCCTCTTCCAGCGGAGGGCTGTGCTGCTGGCTCTCTGGTGGACTCCTGTGGCTGCTGCTCTGTCTGCGCTGCCGCAGAGGGTGAGCTGTGCGGAGGTCGCCAGTCGGCAGCTCGCCGCTGTGGCTCTGGTCTGGAGTGCGTGAGAAGCAGCGAGAACAAGAAGAACAAGATGGGAGTCTGTGTCTGTAAGCGCAAATACGAGGTCTGCGGGACAAACGGAGTGACCTACAGGAACTCCTGTGCACTGAAAACTGCAAGCCTGAGAGCCCAGAGTGAGGGAAAAGAACCTGTCAACATGCAGAACAAAGGTCGCTGTGGTTCAGGTGAGGTCGCAGGTCATGGTATCGATCAGTGAAGCATTTGTTCATCTATGTAGCCTACAGTTCACTTATTCTGATATGTGACTTGATACAGTTGGAGAAATAACCTGCAGCTGACGTACATATATATGTACGTATACGTATATGTTGCTGTGATGTAAATGTAGAGCAGTTAAAAAAATCAAAACGTCTCTTTCCCCGTCTGTGGTCCAGCGGACTATGAGGCAGTCTGTCAGTTGCAGACTGATGTCGCCTCTGATAATCCTCCTCCATCCCAAACATCACATTCCTTTCTACATGAAAAGACCCACTGAGTGTACTCAGAGCAAACTGAATTCCTGTGAGGTCACTGAGGACTTCCTGTCTGGGCCTGTTTCACCCACATTCATCTTTTCTCTCTGTCTGCAGCTCCACTCATTGTTACTCCTCCAGGTGAGGTGTACAACGTGAGTGGCTCTCAGGTGTACCTGAGCTGTGAGGTGGTGGGCGTGCCCACACCAGTGCTAACCTGGAAGAAGGTGAGTTTGTGTGCCATCACTCAGCAGCTTGTCACACATTTAAGATGTCTTTTGTTTTTCTCCATAAAAAGAAACACTCAAAGGCTCAGGCGTGACTCCACAGAAGTGTTTGCCTTCCTCTTTGCTGCTGACTTCCTGTTTCCTGCTGCTGCCAATAGAAACAATCAAAGTTCTCCACCTGGAAACATAAAACAGGAAATTATCCTGATTTAAACATTTCCCCCCAACAGCAGCTTACATCACTACTTAACAACAATAGTCACCTTGAGGTACTTTAAAATGTAAGGAACAGACCTATTAGAGGGACGCCAAGCAAAAATTTAATTATATCAACAGTCTTTGACTTGAAGAAATTGTTTAAGACTTAAACCTATGTTCTGCATATTCCAGCATCCATCCATCCATTCGCTTCCGCTTGTCCTTTTCAGGGTCGCGGGAGGCGCTGGAGCCTATCCCAGCTGTCATAGGGCGAGAGGCGGGGTACACATATTCCAGCATATAAAATAAAATCATATTTTGTGTTTACACTCACTCTTTGAAATAGATGCAAGTAAAGCGGCAGAAAATAAATAAAATCAAAGACTCAGCAGCTCTTAAATCTATTGTCACCAGTTTAGTAGGAGTGGGGCGGGTGGAGGTTTGCCCACAGCAGTCATGTCAGTGGGGGGATCCGGGGGTTTCTCTGTGAATGTCACATTCCCGTGGCAGCGTGCTCACTCAAAAGTTTAGGGATTTTTTCAACTGTAGAAAGAAGTTTTCTTCCCACGCAGAGTGAACAGTGGACGCTAATGTTTTTGTTATGCTTTAAACCCTGCATGGTCATACTCTCTCCCGCACTCCATATCTGCACACGTCTGTTACCACGCGCTTACGTCATTGTCATGAGACACTCACAAACAAAATCACAGGTTAGTACCACAGCAATGCAGCATGCTTATGGGAAAGTAACAGTAATCTAATTACTTTTTTGCAATAGTAATCCCTTGCTTTACTCGTTACTTGGGAAAAGATTACAGTAATGCATTACTGCCAATTTCTGGTGAGGATGTAACAGTATTAAAAGACAACCAACCTCTGTGGGAGTGGATGATATTCTTCAATAACATGAGAGAATAACACGGATGAATTCTATCCTTAAACTGTTACTGCACCTTCAGAAGCTACTGTAATGCAGTGTATTCCCCACTGCTGTGTAATCTGTTACTGTAAACTTAAATGTTATTAAAAATGATCACGAAAGACAGTTTTCAAGAAATATAGTTAAATGTTCAGTTTCTGTGGCATATGTCAGAACAAGGATGTGAACTCAATTGAGTCTAATAATAGATTAAATTCCATGTTGAGGCTGTTATTTTCAGTAAAAGAGAAATCGTAGAGAAAGTCTGAGTATGGGTCAGCTGCATGATAGATAACAACAATTCAGTTTTTTGGTTAGCGTGTTATGAGGCTCAGAGTCGGCCTTTCAAAACTTAAATCGTTTTTGGCTCTATTGTTGATTGATATATGGGCTCAAAATGTGGTCATAAATATTTTGTACTTGTAAATCAGGATTTGTATGTGTAAAAAGAATTTGTGCGTGCGTAAAAAAGATTTGTATGTGTAAAAAAGATTTGTGTGTGGACTTAGCCAAAAAAAACCCTGCAAGTTACAAGTACGAATTTTGACCCTATTTTTCTTCCTTTCATCTGATTGGTCAATGTCATGTCAATCACAAATGTAACAATCCAATCAGAGAACAGATGGGTTTGGCTGTCGGAGGGGCACTTTTTTGAACTGCAAGACTCAGCAGTCCACCTGCATCTTAAGGATAAAGGTCACTCTTTCGAGGATGCCAATGTTCACATATTGGACAGAGAGGACAGATGGTTTGAAAGAGGAGTGAAAGAGGCCATCTATGTCCACTGTGAGCGACCATCTTTGAACAGAGGCGGTGGTTTACGACACCAACTGTCTGCCATCTATAATCCAGTTTTGAGTTCCCTCCCCAGACGCCTTAACGCCCACTCACATCCTGGGCCATCTGACCTCAGGAAATCACATGATAGGGTGGGGCCAGGTTTCACAATGAGCTCACCCGAAACCCTGGCTGATTAGGTCCCACACCCACTTTCACACCTTGGCGCATGTGATTAGAGGATCACCAGGGGGTCCTTTGTCCCTCCTTGGGGGGTTACTCCCACTGGGTTTAAATCTGGGACTCTCGGCCATTTGACCTTAGAACTGAAGAAGCTTCTCGGATGAGAGGTGAAACGTCTTCAAGCAACTCAAAGAAGTCCAGACGCTTTTCTTTGCAAACTCCTTTGACAATCAGATGACAGGAAGAAAAATAGGGTCAAAATTCGTACTTGTAACTTGCAGGGTTTTTTTTGGCTAAGTCCACACACAAATCTTTTTTACGCACGCACAAATTCTTTTTACACATACAAATCTTTTTTACACATACAAATCCTGATTTACAAGTACAAAATATTTATGACCACATTTTGAGCCCATATAAACGGACCAAACTTCAGTCAGGAGAACAACTGAGATAATCCATCCACAATACGAGGTTAGTCATTAATATATTGCTGCATGGGCTGGGCTGTAGTTACAGCGTAAGGGTTTAAAAACCGAGCTGTAAAATGAACAGTGGTAATAAAAACCAGTTTTTAAACCCTTACGATGTAACTACAGCCCAGCCCATGCAGCAGTATATTAATGACTAACCTCGTATTGTGGATGGATTATCTCAGTTGTTCTCCTGACTGAAGTTTGGTCCGTTTACAGCATCCTGCCATGCGATTGCATTTGTCCCTAACCATCGGGAACCCTCACGTTAACTTTTATCGAGTGGAAAAAAGTTAGCGTTCATCCTCCAGCTTCACTGTGTTTATGTTATGCTAATGTAGCTGTGTCGCTAGGGTCACGTAGCTCATCATTATGTACCAGCTAGCCCAACTTCAGTAACCCTACAAACGTCACTGCTGTTTAGTTTTCTGTCTTCATTTATGCTGGAAGTGATAGCAGAGCTGTACGTTTGAATTGTTTAGGTGGAAACTAGCGAGCTAACTTCCTGCTAACTTCTAACTCTGTTAAATATCATAAATCCTGTTTTCATGGATGCCTGGATGTTAAACTTCATAGTTACACCTGGTAAAGCAGCAATGCTGATCATTTTATTACACATGAAAGAATTTAGACAGTTTAAACTCTCAGTGATGCTGCAGTGTTTGTTTGACTTTGGGACCTGCAGCGGAGTTTGGGCCCAGACATGGCTAATAACGTCAGACTTAAAGACCGGATTGGCCATGTAAGGAGTTCAGTTCAACTTTCTTTATATTGTGTCAAATCACAACAGCAGCTGCCTCAAGGCAGTAATATAATAAATAGGTTAATTTGCAGCATTCAGAGATAACAGCATGTTTCATGAACTTTCTTTATTTTTTCCTGACATCAGGGCTTAAAAAATGATTCTGACAAGCTGACAGCTTGTACACTAAGGGCTCAGGTATGTTCAGGTGTGTCTATCAGGGTGGCAAGTAACGGCCTGTTTGAAGAGAATATACAGACCTTAAGACCTAAGACCTGCTCAGAGCTGTGGTGAAGCAGGATGTCCAGTCATCAGTCTCAGCTTCAAGTGGGGATGTCAGGTGGTTCCTCCACCACAGAGTATGAGTGAGAAACCCGTTAGAAGACCACAGGGGTTAGACAACTCTGTGATGACGTCACAGAGTCAATAAGGTATTTGAAGTTGGATCTCTAAGATTAGAGTGATGATGATAATGATGGGTTTCTTCTTTCAGATCCTCAGTGGGAAGAAGATGGAGCTTCTTCCTGGAGACCGTGACAATCTGGCGATCCAGACTCGAGGAGGACCGGAGAAGCATGAAGTGACCGGCTGGGTGCTGGTCAGTACAAACACTACGTTATGTCACTGCTGCAGTGGGACCAATCAAAATAGACCATGGTGTTTGTGTTTCAGATCTCGCCTCTGACCAAAGAAGAAGAAGGATCGTACGAGTGTCACGCCACAAACGCCAAAGGAGAAGCTTCAGCTGTTGGAGCAATTCACGTGGTTGAGTCCATCAATGAGCTCACTGCCAGGAAAGGTAACATCTAAAATTACCTTATGAAACATCCTCCGTGGTCATCACTGACCTTGGTCTCTGGAGGATTTACCTCAGCCTTTGTCAGCCTTTCAAAAACACCATCAGACTCAGCTCAGTTTTCCAGGTGTAGATTCTTCCACTTCTTCCATAACTATAAACTGTTAAATGAAGAAAAATGTTTCTAGTCCAAGAAGCAGACTTATCCATGTCAGTGAAACACGTTTTAGGGCGGCAGTGGAATCAGAGCTCCTGTTACTGAAACTTTTAAAATGATAAATAAAACATCTGCAGAGACATTATCCAGCTTTTATTACCTGAGGCCTGTTCTCTTTTTATCCCATTACAAAGTAAGCAGAAAAATGATCCAGAGATGATTCCAAGCATGCCCAGATCATCCAGTTACGGACTGCTGGGCTCCTGCCAACTTATTCTGATGATCAGTCTTTTTTTCTTCACTAATGACAGATATATCATACAGGAATGTGGGCTCTAGATGGAGAGCACTGCAACCTTACTGACAAAATAAAGCATAGCCATCAGAATCCAGCGTTGCCAAAAGTCTCTAACATAAACGAATAATGAAGCAGCCCAGGCTTTTTTGTTTTGTAAGGCTAGTACTAACTTTAATGTGCCCACACAAAGCTGACGATCTCCTCCTCTTCCTCCATCTGTACTGCTCTTTCATAATGTGCTGTCCTGTGCTTTTTCTCAGGAAAAGCACATTTTTGGGATGTGTCTACTTAGAAAATGAACAACAGAAAATGAACAGTGCCTTTGGTTGTGAGGTTAGCTTGTCTCCTTCATGTAGTTGAATCTAGATAACCAAATTCCAACTTTTGAACTTGGATCTGATAACTGGTCTTAATACTAGCAAAATAAAAATGACCTGTGACACTTTTTAAATTCTTCATTCCAGATTTAGAAGTGACTGGTGATGGTTAAGTTACATATGAGCAACATATGTTGTACATGACACGTCAAACAAATGCAAACAGAGAACATAACATCACATTCACAAGGAGATGATGAAACGAACTGAATATACAGGAAAATCAAAAGATTGGGACCCTTTTAAAAAACATAGAAATGTTAATAATCGCTGTATGTGGGATGATGTGTATATGTCTGAATGTATTACATTTATACATAGATACATGTATATATGCCACCCAAGTGTTTGTGATAATTGCTAATGAGTCTTTTACACACTATGGAGGAATTTTGGTCCCCTCATCTTATGAGAATCGTTCTAATCAGCATCACCCGCATTTTTGAGGTCATGTCACAGCATCTCAATCAGATTCAGGTCAGGACTTTGACTAGGCCACTCCAAAGTCTTCATTTTGTCTTTCTTAAGCCATTTAAAGATGGACTTGCTGGTGTGCTTTGGATCATCATCCTGCTGCAGAACACAAGTGCACTTCAAGATGTTTTGGTAGAATTCATGGCTCCATTAACAACTGCAAGACACAGCTGCCAAAAAGTTTTGTCTTGCCAGAGCACAGAGTATGTTGGGGATCAAGATGTTTTCTTAGAAAACTGAGACGAGCCTTTCTGTTCCTTTTGTTAAGCAGTGGTTTTTGTCTTGGAACTCTGCCATGCAGGCCATTGTTGCCCAGTCTCTTTCTTATGGTGGAGTCATGAGCACTGACCTTAACTAAGGCAAGTGAGGCGTGCAGTGTTTTGGATCTTGCTCGGGGATCTTTTGTGCCGTTGCTCCACTCTTGGGGTAATTTATGTTATAAATTGGGGTGGGGCGATCACCTTTTTCACACGTGGGTTTGGATTTTTTTCCCAGAGATGAACAAAAACCTTTATTTAGAATATGCATGATGTTTTTACTGTTTTACTTGTGTTATCTTTCATGATCTGACATGAGCAGACCCACGAGCAAACATGTTTTCACACCACTGTATATAAACAATATATCAAAAGATTGGGACACCGCCTTTACATTATTGACATTTTAAAATGATAATTTGTTGAACAAGAAACATATCTGAAAGTAAATATGTCGTTTTCTTTCAGTGACAAAGGAAGCCGACCTGTGATCAGCTGATCGTCTCAGGAATCCCAGACTTTTAACTTTCAGTAAAACCTGAATTTGTTTCCTTTCAGTCGTTTTTAGTTTTAAATCAGACTTTTTCAAACTTCAGTCTTTTGTTCTACATGTTATATTTGTAACTTTTAAAGTATTTTTCCTCCTCTGGGCACCAGCGGAAGTTTGAAATGGTGAAACAGGTGTATTTGTTTGTTGCAGTCTACACATTAAATATGAACCTTAAACTGCATGTTTTTTCCCCCTCAATTTAATAAACCATAATAATGTTGGTGTGTTGTTTGAATCTAATCAATATTTCAACTCTTTCAGTTAAATAATCAATGTTTTTACTGTGAAGGTCCCAGAAAAACATATTTTCAAGAATAAAAAAAGAAAAATGGAACGATCAACTAATTCGTTGTGATCAATGTGAACTTTCATTAAATACAAACACGCATTCATCCATTTTCTTTTGCTTATCTGTGGCTGGGTCATGGTGGCCGCAGGCTAAGCAGAGAAGCCCAGACCTCCCTCTCCCCAGCTGATCCAGTGGAACATCAAGCTGTTCCTAGGTCAGCTGAGGCCCTGGGGCAGATCCTTTCACCTAGTCAACGGCGTACAAAGATCCTGCATGATGAACCGTAGATTTCAAATTTTGATTCCTCAGTCCGTAAAACCTTCCAGTCTTCAGTAGTGCAATGGTGGTGTTTCATGTCCCAGACAAGCCTGTTTGTCTTATTCTGACGTCTGGCTTTCTTGCTGCAGCTCGTCCTGTCAAACCTGCAGGTCAAAGTCTTCTCACACCTGAAACTGAGACTTGCTTATTACGACCACTATTAAGCTCCTTGAAGCTGTTGTCCTGTGAGTCACCTATATCACAGCTGTTAACTCTCAGAAACGTGTCCTCTGGTTCAGTCGTGTCTTTGGGTCTGCAGACCTCTTCCTGTCAGTTTGTTTCTGAGCCTCTGGATGCTGAAGGAAACTGGACTCACTGACACCTTGACTTTCTTTGCAGTCTCTCTGTTAGACAGACCGACATTTATAAGTGTTATGATGGTTTGTGTCTCTTCCACTGTTATTCTCGCCATGTTTGTATCAACACACTGCTTTCTGCAGTACAGTACTGTTAAGCTGATGCTGACGAGGGTACGGCACCACCGTGTGCTCCAACACTGCTTCATGCAGACAGAGGGGGAAGTAATCCAGACAAGTTGGAACACCTGTAGGAATTAGTAGCACCAACTTTCAAGGCTGATCAACCTCCAGTACTGCAGAACAGCTTTAACCTCCTAGGACCTGGCGTCCACATATGTGGACATCACATTTTGGGTATTTAGACCACAACACTCAATTTTGCTCTACAAGGGCCTGATATCCACTTAGGACATTATACTGCTACTGTTCTATCGAAATTTTAAACGAATATCCTCATATGTGGATCTCATTTTTCTTGGAAACAAAAATCAGGTTAAAAAAGGTTTTTACATTCATCAGGTCCCAACATGCCCAAATATCAAAGAGAAATTAAAAATGCATGCCATGGAAGAGTTTGGGTCTTAGGAGGTTAAATTGTTACCTGAAAAAGGCCTTTTTGTATAATTCTGACATGTACGTGTTTTTCCAGTTTTGGGTAACCTTACCGTTTTTAACCTTTGGCAGTTCACCACTTACCTTGGTACCATTTCAAGCTGTTCACTGGACTTACACAATTTGAACTGCAATAAATAAGTGGAAAAACTGGGTGTTCTAAAACTTAACTGGTAGTGTGTATATTAATATTCTTATATGCAGGTAACATGACCCTTCAAATGCCTGTAACATGAGCGTGCTCAGAGTGAGAGAGGATTCAGTTAACTTGGATCATCTGAGTTTTTAAATCAATCACCTGACTCAAGAACATCTCTGATCAATACTGGAGACTCACCAGTTGTACCTTAAAGTCATATAACCCGTCAGGATGGTCACATGAAGAACAAAACAGAGATCATCACATAATCAGGAACTGATTTATTGACTTTTACAAAAAGCAAGACAAAAAAAACTAAAAAAAACAACTAAACTTTGACTTTCACTTCCTTGTGACGTCACAATGTTCTCTGCATCCGGCTGATTACTTTATGATGTCATCATACGAGGAGCAATGCTCATTGACATCAACTCCTGGAACAGAAGCTTACAGGCGTACGGCATCCGCACCAGAGAGATCTGACAACAACAAACAAAGTGAGGTAAACAACACATAAGAACAAAGACAACCAAAGCATCACTTCAGCTGGTTTTCTGAAACATGGTTGGACCCTGAGATAAAACTCTGGCTTTGCTGTTCTTGAAAAACAGTAAGCCTAGGGACTTCCGCTTTAGCCAATGGAGTAACCGGTCATGTCGAGGAGTTGCTCTCCCACCTTACCTTTAGTTATTCCTTCTCATCTCGTTACCTTGGATTGTTTTCTACTCACTCAACATCGAAAGGGTTATAACCCCTAAAAGGCCTTAAGGGAGTGGGGAAATATGCCGAAACAACAAGATAGAAGCGCTTCGACCACTAAAGCTAACTCTCAGCCGGACCAAGCTAATGCTAGCAACAACGCAGCCGCTAGCAAAGACTCGGAGATACTCCAAGCTATAGTAAAACTAAAAGCGGAGATTCAAGAGGACAGCAGACAAAGTATTGACAAACTGAGCCATGAAATTAATGGCAAGCTGGATAACATTGCCTGGGACATACAGTGCCTATCAGAGCGGGTGGATGAGGCGGAGTCCAGGATCACCCAGCTGGAGAGCTGGGCTGAAGAGGTGACCATGGCCATGTGCACGAGTCTGGAGGAATGGAAAAATCTTCAGCAAAAGATTACTGATCTGGAATCAAGGTCGCAGAGAAACAATATTCGTCTATTCAGTTTGTTGGAGGGGGGAGAAACGAACCCAGTTCCATAATCCATGGACCCACCTGCAAATACCGGAGGATTTTGACATGAAAATTTAATGCGCACATCGCTCGCTGGCAAGTAAACCCCTACCGGGGGCACCTCTGAGACCTGTCATCATCAACTTTCAGGAATATTCAGCAACATGGTCCTGAGAGCACGGAAAGCATGGAAAAAGAAAATCAAAGTAGGTGCCAGCTTCATCTATTTCGACCATGATTATCCATATGAAATTGTCAAAAAACGCAAAGAATACACAGCCATAAAGAAGCTGCTCAAAGAGAAAAACATTTGGTTTCAGAGGAGGAAGATCAGCCGAATGCAGTGTTGCGACTTCGAGAGCTTCTGGGCTGGCTATCAGGGAAAGGCAACGGTCTAGTCACGGCAATGAGAGCGAAGGATAAGCTACAGGGTTTCCAGAGAGATCCAGTGGTTTAGTTTTAATGCGGAAGCTCCTTTCCGCTCCCTTTTGGCTTCACTTCATTCACCAGCCAGGTGGGAGAGTCGGTTCTGCGTTTATGTTCTTATACGTTTATGTTCACTAAGGTCAATTATGGTGTTCCACAGGGTTCAGTGCTAGGACCAATTCTATTTACATTATACATGCTTCCCCTAGGCAGCATCATTAGAAGCCATAGCATAAATTTTCACTGCTATGCAGATGACACGCAGCTCTATCTATCCATGAAGCCAGGTAACACACACCAATTAGTTAAACTGCAGGAATGTCTTAAAGACATAAAGACCTGGATGGCCGCTAACTTTCTGCTTCTTAATTCAGATCAAACTGAGGTTATTGTACTCGGCCCTGAAAATCTTAGAAATATGGTATCTAACCAGATTCTTACTCTGGATGGCATTACCTTGGCCTCCAGTAACACTGTGAGGAACCTTGGAGTCATTTTTGACCAGGACATGTCCTTTAACGCACATATTAAACAAATATGTAAGACTGCTTTCTTCCATTTGCGCAACATCTCTAAAATTAGAAATATCCTGTCTCAGAGTGACGCTGAAAAACTAGTTCATGCATTTATTACTTCCAGGCTGGACTACTGTAATTCATTATTATCAGGATGTCCTAAAAACTCCCTGAAAAGCCTTCAGCTAATCCAAAATGCTGCAGCAAGAGTCCTGACAGGGACTAGGAAGAGAGAACATATTTCTCCTGTTTTGGCTTCCCTTCATTGGCTTCCTGTTAAATCCAGAATTGAATTCAAAATCCTGCTCCTCACATACAAGGTCTTAAATAATCAGGCCCCATCTTATCTTAATGACCTTGTGGTACCATATCACCCTATTAGAGCACTTCGCTCTCGCTCTGCAGGCCTACTTGTTGTTCCTAGAGTATTTAAAAGTAGAATGGGAGGGAGAGCCTTCAGTTTTCAGGCCCCTCTTCTGTGGAACCAGCTTCCAGTTTGGATTCGGGAGACAGACACTATCTCTACTTTCAAGATTAGGCTTCAAACTTTCCTTTTTGCTAAAGCATATAGTTAGGGCTGGACCAGGTGACCCTGAATCCTCCCTTAGTTATGCTGCAATAGACGTAGGCTGCCGGGGATTCCCATGATGCATTGAGTTTTTCCTTTCCAGCCACTCACTATGTGTTAATAGACCTCTCTGCATCGAATCATATCTGTTATTAATCTCTGTCTCTCTTCCACAGCATGTCTTTCATCCTGTTTTCCTTCTTCACCCCAACCGGTCGCAGCAGATGGCCGCCCCTCCCTGAGCCTGGTTCTGCCGGAGGTTTCTTCCTGTTAAAAGGGAGTTTTTCCTTCCCACTGTCGCCAAAGTGCTTGCTCATAGGGGGTCATATGATATGATTGTTGGGGTTTTCTCTGTATTTATTATTGTGCGATCTATTGTACAATATAAAGCGCCTTGAGGCGACTTTTGTTGTGATTTGGCGCTATATAAATAAAATTGAATTGAATTGAATTGAAATACGTTGGGACTTTTAGGATGGTGGTGTTTATGTCTATAGACACAGTTACTTTCCTTTCCAGGCCCTCTCACTTTGAGAGGCTTCCCCCCGACCCACCAACGGGGTCCTTGTTGGGGAGCAAGAGTCTCCTCCAGAAGTCAGTTCTTCATTGTTTCCCCTATCTCTGTTTTGCTATGTTTTCGGGGGCCACTGTTCCAGTTTTGCTTGTTTTTGCTGCTTTGTTCAATGTTGGATAATTTTAAAATAGCCTCCCTGAATATTAATGGTTTGGGCAATCCACTTAAAAGAAAAAAGAGTTCTGGAGAAATTGAAAAAGGATGGCTCACACGTGGCCTTTCTACAAGAGACACATTTGCCAAAAAAGGAACAAGCTAAATTTAAATTTCCCAGATATTCCACCTTTTTTTAATAGCACCTGTAGCAATAGCAGACAAAGAGGAGTAACAACTCTTTTTTCTAATCTATTAAACTTTTTTCCTTGATGAGGTTGGTGACAAGGAGGGCAAATATCTAATTGTCAAAGGGAGAGTTAATAATATTGTTATCACACTAGCTAATGTGTATATTCCTCCAGAATATGATAGAAAATTTTTTAAGTCATTTTTTTGATGCTTTAATTAGAGTGGGCGAAGGGATTTTATTCTGTGGTGGAGACTGGAATACAATTCTTAACTTCTCCCTGGATATGACAGGTTGTAAGAGACAAAAAAAACATATAGTTCAAAGGATATTAATATCTTGATGAAAGAAACTGGTCTGTTCGATGTTTGGAGAGCCCTCCATCCTAAAAACAGGGATTACACCCACTGCTCATTCTCGCACCAAGTTCATTCCAGACTTGATTTCTTCCTGATGAACGTTGTTGACCGACATGATGAGTGGTCGATTGGTACTTCAGATTTATCAGATCATAATATGATTTATTTATCTGTTCAATTGTCAAGTTTTGCAAAATCTACAATATGGAACTTAGGTATCCTCAATAAAGAGTTTACTATAAAGGAGTTAAAGGGGGAAATAACCAGTTGCACAGGAGATAATAACGATGGTCAGGTTAAGCCGATTGTGGTGTGGGACACGGTTAAGGCAGTGATGAGGGGTAGACTGATTTCAAGGGTGGCTCATCTAAAAAAAGCTAAAAGGGCAGCATATGATGATCTCAAAAAAGAACTGAGAAACTTAGAAATCAAACTACAACAAAACGGCAAAGATCAAAGCTTGGTCAACCAAATTAGAGTAAATAAAAACAAGATAAAAGTATTAGTGCAAGACGAATTTGGAAAGAGATTAAGATTCTGCAAGCAATCCCTTTACGAATCATCCCCGAAAGCAACAAAAATTCTAGCTAGGCGGCTCCGGAAGCAGGAATTAAATTATGCTGTCCTTGGGACCTCTCTAACGGTAACTTGATTTATGATCCGGTAGAAATTCACACAATTTTTAATGACTACTACCAATCATTGTATTCGTGTCCAGCTCCAATAGCAGAAAATGTCATTATTCAAAATTTATCCTCTTTAGATCTTCCTTCTCTTGGATTATTACAGAATGAAGCCTTATGCACACGTATAACTAGAGAACAATTAGATACTGCAATCAGTAACTTAAAAGCAAATAAGTGCCCTGGTAGTGATGGATTTCCAAATGAGTGGTACGAAATATTTAAAGAGGAACTTGCCCCTACTTTACTCGAATCCTTTAACTGGACTAGTGCTGGGCGATATATATCGTGTGGACGACAGAAAAGTGTCTATCGTGCCATTTGTCTTCTATCGTTTCTAACCCTAATTTTATAAATTATTACATAAAATATATCATTAACCCTTTACAACCGGTCGGAGCAGGCACACTCCGTTTTGCCTAACTATTTTTAAATCCCTGTAGAACTGGAACCACGTAAGGTAGCGCAATATTTTTATTTTTTTTTTGCATATGAAACCGGAGGAGTTGTACTTACATCTTATTCCATTAGCTTGCCCTAGGTCACGGTTTCCTTCCACATATAGCTTTGCAAAAATTGCATAAAAAGCACTTCCAGCAACAAAAACATAATATTCCAGAAACACGCTTTGCCGATCCGATCAGCTGTTCACAACACTTCCTACGTTGGAATATAAGTCAGCGCAAACTATCGCATGTCCGCCATTACCTGTCCGAAACCAGAAGTGACGTCATTTTTTGCGGAAAATGTAGTTTTTTTTACCTTCAAAGCCTATGTTGGTGTTTTTAAAAGTCATGTTTGACTTTATGCTTTTCTGTATCGTTTCTGGGATGCTTAGAAGTCAAATTACACTGTTGGAAATAGTTTATTTTGATGCACATGCTGTTTTTTTGCAAATTTGCATTATAATATTTATTTTAATTTTTCCTGTAGTATATAAAAATTAGTGTATCTCAAACATAAAACTATGAACACACTCAAAGTAAATTTCTCGTGGTTGGAAACTATTTTGTGCAACTTTTTTGTATTTACAGCTTTGAGGGATAAGCCTCTTAAATTTCTCTAACTAGAAATATATGTAAAAAAAAAAAAAAAAAAAAAAAATTCAATTTTTTTGTAGTTTATTGCACTTTTTTGCAATTTATGTATTTACTATGGACTTAATGCATACATATTATTAAAATTTGGGCTATAACGGTTGTATTGATGTATAGCAACTTGAAATGCTCCCACAAATGGCACTACAGCATGTAAAATGTAAAGATAAGCTCTGGCGGACTTGGTTCTATGGTAGGTCTTAAAGGGTTAAATAGCCTGCGGCAAATGTATTAGTGTTGTCTTCTCACTATACATACCCTTAACTTTATGCAAGAGAAAATAAAGTATAAAAAAATGATATTTTTCGCAAAGAAACTCCGTCTTGTGGTTTTGCGACATGGTGCTGCTTTACGTGCACCCGGATTTGCGACATGCTTTACGGTAACTCAAAACAAAGACTGCACCCTCTCCACTCGCTGTTTACAGACTGCATACGTTCCAGATGACCACAGGTCAGGTGGTATATCGTGATATATATCGTTATCGTGATATAAAATAATTCATATCGTCATAAACATTTTTTCCATATCGCCCAGCACTAAACTGGACCCTCGATAATGCTGAAATACCCCCATCCTGGGATGAGGCGGTAATATCTGTCCTACCCTAAAGAGGGTAAAAATAAAGAATACTGCGAATCTTACCGCCCCATTTCTATTTTGAATGTAGACTATAAATTATTTACCTCGATAATCTCTAAAAGACTAGAAGTCAATTTGCTGGACTTAATACATGAAGATCACACAGGCGTCATAAAAGGCCATCAAACACATGACAGTATCAGAAGAACGCTTCATATTATAGAAGAAGCAAAGAATCAGAAACTGAGTATGGCATTAGTAAGCCTAGACGCACAAAAAGCTTTTGACCGGGTCAGCTGACCTTCTTTATAAGGTACTAGAGTGTCTAGGATTCAACAACAAGTTCATTAAATGTATACAATCATTATACAGTAACCCAGTGGCCAGGTTAAAGATCAATGGACATCTATCCTCTAGTTTTCAATTGAATAGAGCCACCCGGCAAGGCTGCGGGCTCAGCCCCTCGCTCTTCACTTTGTTTATTGAGCCTTTAGCCCAGGCAATAAGACAGAACCCAGTTAAAAGGCATTACCATATCCAATACTGAACAGGTAATTGCTCTTTTTGCCAACGATATCATTACATACCTCCAGAATCCTGATATGTCACTCCCTGAGCTCATGTCAACTCTGAAAGAGTTTGGGGCCCTGTCGGGTTATAATTTAAATATTACTAAAACACAAGTCCTGAACTTTGATAATCTGTTGAACTCAATTCAGGAGGACACAACTCGCTGGTCTTCACTGACTCCGGACTTTAGTACAAGAATAGAGATTGTGAAGATGAATCTGTTGTCCAGATTCTTATATCTCTTTATGGCTCTTCCCATTAAAATCCCAGATGTTCAATTCAACACCTGGGACAAGTTAATATCACACTTTATATGGGCAGGAGCTGGACCACGGATAAAATTCAAAATCCTTCAAATTGATAGAGATCATGGCGGACTGGCCCTCCCTAACTTAAAGGGATATTCAGGGTTCGTACGCTTTTTTCAGGGTCAAATTCAAGCACTTTTTAAGCACTTTCAAGGTCCCTTTTTAAGCTTTTCCAGCACACAGTTGCAGCAACTGTGATGTTCACTAGTAGAACTGACACACAAAACAAAACAAAACGACTACACTACACACTAACTACACAAGAAAACACACTAACTTGAGACTCCAAACATGATAAACATCACAAATCTCTCACGTATCAAAACTCTCTCTCTCTTTTTCGCTCACTCGCTCTCTCTCTCTTCCCAACAACCAAATACCACATGTTGCCGTATCATTTTTTGATTGGTCGACATGGTACATTTTTCCACCAATAGGGAAGGATAGGGCTGTGCGATATGACCAAAATCTCATATCCCGATATTAAGACATCTATCGTCCGATAACGATATAAATCACAAAAATGTAACATTTTCTGTAAATTCTGTGAATGTCGGGCAGCTCGACTTGCGTGAAGTGTTTCCAGCTGGGCGTCGCGTACCTGGAGTCGAGTGTTTTAACTGATGCATGAAACGATACATTTTTAGACATAGGTTGTAACGGCCTCCGTTTTCTTTGTGAGTATTTATTACACAGCGTGCTGCGGGGGAAAAGCCTGTTCTAACGTTTGAGTCTAAGGTTTATTTTTTAGCACCTGGCGGCTCTTTTCTGCTTCTCATCCGTAAATACTCTGCATCTTTCACGTGATTCAGTTTATTTTGAAAAGTCTCAACAGGATCTTGAGCTTTATTGTGAAAGGTTTATGTGGAAAATAAACAAGCGGACACGAGGTGGTTTTACCGTCGTTGTTGCTAAGGACAACGCATAAAAACAAGCGCTTTTCTGTCTGTAGTGTGGTTATATTAAATATAAGAGAAAGAGAGAACTTTAGGAAATTCATATAGCCACTACAGTGACCATCAAAATAATGAAAAAATATTGCCGTAAACAGTTTATTTTGCGACACCACGAAACAAACGATAGCGTAAAATGAAACGATAGACGTTTTTATATCGTCATCCGATATATATCGTTATATCGAACAGCCCTAGGGAAGGAGTGTTTTTTCTTTTTTCACTCACAAGCAAAGCGTGTTTGCTAGCGCTCTCCATAAAAAACGCAGTTTTTACCGTTTCTTCCCGGAGTAAACGCCACTGTTTTATTCAGACCCCCCCAAAAAAACATCGGTTTTACGTGACCTATCAACACAATTTAAAAACTGGTATATAGCTTGAAGTCCGCACGTTCGACCCAAGTTGAAATGGAGACTCTGGGTCCGTCGACCCCAGAGGGTTAATCCGAAAGCCTTAAGTTAGCTAGTTATGTATCGGGCTAATGTTTAAAGCTTTCACTTGAGTAAATTAACTCATATTACTGCTAAGTAATGTTAGCTAAGTTCACAGCATATTCCGTAATAGTGCTGCCATACTGCATCACACTCAGTGCATTTCAATCATTTCTCCAGCGAGTTTGATAGCTAGCAAAATAATAACCATAATTAAAAAAAAATAGCATGTGTAACGTACGCGTACTGTAAAATTATTTACTAGCACTCACCTATCATGCGACTGGAGAACGCAAACTCCGCCATTGTTGTTTTCCATCAAACACTCATTAAAACAGCAACCTACAGGTATGTTAGCGCACTCATCCCCGACTGTCCGAGGGAGGGGCGGGGTCACATATTGAAACAGACCAAGGCAGCCCAGGCGGGGAAATTTTGCTTTTGCGTCTCATTTTATTTCTCTATCTGATAAGAAAACAATTCAATCAGATAGCTATTTATTGTGAATGAAATACAGTTACATTTTCAAGCACTTTTAAGCACTACATCTGAAATTCAAGCACTTTTCAAACCTTGAAAAGATGACATTAGAATTCAAGCATTTTCAAGGATTTCAAGCATCCGTACGAACCCTGGATATTACTTGGCAGCAACATTGTTTGTTGGTGTTCCCGGGTAGTGGGGGCCCAATGGAAACAAATTGAGTTTAGCATGGGCAAGTCTCCTCCCCAAACACGATTGGTAGAAAAATCAAGGATAAGTAACTTAGATAACCATATAGTGGAAAACACTCTTTTAATTTGGCATGAAGTTATTAACAAATACAATCTGGGGAGCAATATTAACATTTTGTCATGGCCTTCCTACTTACAGAAGTTCCCACCTGGAAGGTTAGATCCAGCATTCTCGGGTTGTATTGGAAAAGGTTTAACTGCTCTGTGTCTGTTTGTGGAAGCGGGCACCTTTAAATCATTTAAAAAAAATGAAAACAGAATTTAATCTGGAAAATACGGATCTGTTGCGATATCTGCAGGGCCCCTCCTCCCCAGAAACTGATCTTGTCAAAGTCTTTACAAATGTCTACAAATGTCTGCCCACCAAAACCGTGTCTAAACACTAGAAAGGGCTACAAAAACAATATGGCAACAACACACTATATGTGAAGTCAAAATGGGAAGCTGAGTTGAAAATTGGATTGTCAGAGGGTGATTGGCTCTAAATGTAATCTAAATAACCCTAACCCTAACCACACAACAAACATCAACTAGCTCCTAAAGGTGGAGGGAATTCAGGAGGAAAACTCTGATTAGATTCTTTATTTCTCTACATATTACTAAAAACTTTCAAGGGAACCAGCAACAATGTTGGAGACAGTGTGGCCACCCGAACGCCAATCACTCTCATATTTTTTGGACATGTACACAACTGACTTCCTTTTGGGACAGTATATCCAAGTTAACAGATGACATCATGTCCGATGCCATCTCTAAGGATCCCAGAATCTTATTACTGGGCTTGCTACCCAGGGATTCGATTCTAAAAAAGGACAGATATATTTTTAAAATCCAGTTCATCGCATCTAAAAAGGCCATAACAAGGAATTTGCCTAAGACAGATCCTTCCCGAGTTAGTGCTAGAGATTATAGAGGAAATGCATCTTATGGAGAGACTGACTTTCCTTCTACAACTAAAAGGTCATCTCTTTCAACAATGTTGGACTAAATGGCATAAATATAAGCAAAGGCTTGAAAATTCTGTCACTTAATTTTGCTCTTCTCTCTTTTTGTATGATGCCTGGAACATTTTGTTCCTCTTATAATTTTGTTGTTTTTTTGTTTATTTATTTTTTGTCATACTCCTGTCAGAATGAAAATTCTAAATAAAAAGTTAAAAAAACAAAACAGTAAGCACTTACTGTTTTGTAAGCCTACTACTCTATTATATATAACCATCTACTCTATTACCATGGTAATAGAGTAGATGGTTATCTCAGCGCTCAGACTGAATACATTTGCAGATGTTTCCATTGGTGGATTTATCGTGAGCTCAGGATTGAAATCTCTGTCACAGTGTGTGGGGCGATCGTGGCTCAAGAGTTGGCAGTTCGTCTTGTAATTGGAAGGTTTCCGGTTCGAGCCCCGGCTCCGACAGTAGGACTGGGCGATATATGGAATTTTTAAAGATATCGATATATTTTTATACGAGATATGAGATGTGACAATATCATTTATATCGATATAGTCTATGTTACGTTTTAATTATACTTGTGGAGCTGCAAGTTTGCCTCTCTTTCGTCCACTTTTGTCTCTACGCAACGTTACTCGGCCTCGCCTCTCCTTCACTGAACACAGCTCCCCCTCCCCCATCGCTTCACCTGCAGGCAACGACAAGATGGACACGGCAGCTATCAAAGAGGAGCTGGTCGGTAAACGACATAACTGCATCAATGGAGCAAATCTCTGTTAACGAGTTACCGCGGATCGCCCCATGCCTGGGGTTGGACGGCGTCAACACGTTAATGAGTTAACCGGGCTAAAATCCTTTTATTTTCTCAAAAATCGACAGTGCGCCTTATGTATGAATTCTGGTTGTGCTTACTGACCGCAAACCGATTTTCTGTGGTACACGGCACTCAGCAATCTGTCAACAATGCTTTGGTAAGCTACGGAGCTGCACTGCTTGATGGATTGTTACAGCTACCGAGGAGCCTCGCGGAGTGATACGTTCTGTGCTTCAACGTAATATTACGGTACTGTGTGTGTATAAGGAACATAAATGGCAGCTGTTCAGAGACGCGGTTATGAAGCAGATTTCAAACTCCAGGCTGTCAGTCACACAGTAGAAGTTGGGAACAGAGCAGCTGTGAAATCTTTGTTATTCTGCTCAGCGTCTGTTAGTTTACATTTTGACTGCACAGTTGTGAGCTTTGTTGTTTTTGTGCATAACAAATAGTTTTATTTTATTTATGGAGCATTATTATTTAATGAATGCTCATAATTTATTTCGGAGTAATTTTTTCTTGTACATCTGCGCTGTATGTTAATAAAAGTGCCTGTGTGACATCTGGGACACAGCTTTGACCAAGAACTCTCTTTTTGTTCTTACTTTATGGCTTTAAAAAATATCGAGATATATATCGTCATCCAGCTAAAGAATATCGAGATATGAATTTTGGGTCATATCGCCCAGTCCTATCGGACAGTCTCGGTCGTTGTGTCCTTGGGCAAGACGCTTCACCCGTTGCCTACTGGTGGTGGTCAGAGGGCCCGGTGGCGCCAGTGTCCGGCAGCCTCACCTCTGTCAGCGCGCCCCAGGGCTGCTGTGGTTACAATGTAGCTGCCATCACCAGTGTGTGAATGGGTGGATGACTGGATGTAGTGGGGTTCATAGGGACTAAGTAAAGCGCTATACAAATACAGGCCATTTACAGTAAAGCAAAGGTTAAAGGTCTGGCAACACTTTCAGTATGAACAACTTAATTAACTGAAGAACCTATTAAACTGAAAACTACTCAACTGAGACCCTGTAGCTGTGGTCTCATCAGGGTCATTGCAGATCTCTCTAAAAAGCAGCCAATCAATAAATCCAACATATGTATCCACCAATGAGATACCGGCTGCGCATCTAGACACATGGTAAGAACCAATCGTTATGTCTAAATCAAGCACTTAAACAGCATTTCTATGGTACCATGGCTGCTTTCTGTTGTGTCACACAAAGCACAACGCAGGGCAAACACGCATGCTGATGACCTCTACCCGCAGCAAAGTGTCACATGAATTTAGACGACTGGTAGAAATGCAGAAAGACAGTACACATGGAGACACAAGCAGCCATTTAAAAAAAAAAAAAAAAAAGTATAGGCAGAGTGCCGTGGACAGATCAACACAAGTCTGAGACCAACAACACAGTGTTTGCCGCAGCATTCAGCGCATCTCGTGCCACTTCCTCTATAAAAGCTTATTAGTCTGTTCCTGTAGCTTCTTCAGACTTTACGTTCTCCAAAAACCTCAGATCCAGCTGAAGCTGTGCCAGAAACCTTGATGGACTTAATATTGATCATGCTTACCTGGGTTTTGTTGCGGCAACCACGACATTCGTACGTGTGTGTCCGCGTGTTGGCAATGGCCATCAGTCCGCACAGGTTACAAACGTGCACCTGGTAGGGATCAGACGCCTCGAACAGACGCTCCCTCAGGAACTGAGCTGCTCCGTGAGCAATCTGACAGTCACGCTCCATCTCGCCAAACCGCAAACCACCATCACTGAGGATGGACGAGATCAGACATTAATCTTTATTTACTGAGCACAGGCAGGCTGATGCTGGGCGCAGACATGCGCAGCCACGGACAGGTGTGTTACTCACCGTGAGCGCCCCTCCATGGGTTGTCGGTTGAGGATCTGGACCGGGCCGCGGGCTCTCGAGTGGATCTTATCGTCCACCATGTGCTTCAGGCGCTGGTAATATGTCGGGCCGATAAAGATCTGAGACGTCAGCTTCCTCCCAGTGAAGCCGTTATACAGAACCTGATCACAAACCAGTACTCAATATAAATATTCAAAACCATCAGACTCCGCCAATAGGAAATGTGACCTTGCGCTGACCTCATTTCCTCTGAGATGGTATCCATATTCAGACAGCAAGTTTGACACCTTCTGCACGTTGACGGCATCGTTAAATGGCGTGGCGTCACCGATCTCACCTTTGTTGGCAGACACCTGAAACAAGACCGAGTCACCCGTCAGCCTGCAAGTCAAAAGCTCGGGTACATGTTTATCTTTGTTTACACAACAAAAGCAACAACGATGAGGCTCCGTCACACCTACAGTCGTGGCCAAAAGTTTTGAGAATAACACAAATACTGGTTTTCACAAAGTTTGCTGCTTCAGTTTTTATGATAGCAATTTCCATATACTCTAGAACAGGGGTCTCGAACTCCAGGCCTCAGATCATCAAGAACTTCAAGGAAAGAGGTTCAATTATTGTGAAGACGGCTTCAGGGCGCTCAAGAAAGTCCAGCAAGCACCAGGACCGCCTCCTAAAGATGATTCAGCTGCGGTATCAGAGTGCCACCAGTGCAGAGCTTGCTCAGAATGGTAGCAGGCAGGTGTGAGCGCATCTGTACGCACAGTGAGGCGAAGACTTTTGGCAGATGGCCTGTTGTCAAGAAGGGCAGCAAAGAAGCCACTTCTCTCCAACAAAACCATCAGGGACGAACTGATATTCTGCAAAGAGTACAGCGAGTGGACTGCTGAGGCGTGGGATAAAGTCATTTTCTCTGATGAAGCCCCTTTCCGATTGTTTGGGGCATCTGGAAAAAGGCTTGTCCGGAGAAGAAAAGGTGAGCGCTACCATCAGTCCTGTCTCATGCCAACAGTAAAGCATCCTGAGACCATTCATGTGTGGGGCTGCTTCTCATCCAAGGGAGTGGGCTCGCTCACAATTTTGCCAAAAACAGCCATGAATAAAGAATGGTACCAAAACATCCTCTGAAAGCAACTTCTTCCAACCATCCAAGAACAGTCTGATGAGGAACAATGCATTTTCCAGGGAACTCCCCAGACCTCAGTCCAATTGAGAACTTGCGGTCAATCCTCAAGAGGCAGGTGGACAAACAAAACCCACTAATTCTGACAAACTCCAAGCATTGATTATGACAGAATGGGTTGCCATCAGTTAGGATTTGGCCCAGAAGTTGATTGGCAACATGCAGAGGTCTTGAAAAAGAAGGGCCAACACTGCAAATATTGACTCTTTGCATAAACGTGATGTAATTCTCAATAAAAGCATTTGGAAGTTATGAAGTGCTCGTAATTATACTTCAATACATCACAGAAACAACTGACACAAAGATCCAAAAACACTGAAGCAGCAAACTTTGTGAAAACTAATACTCGTGTCATTCTCAAAACCTTTGGCCACGACTGTATGTGTGCACTTCACTTCATTTTCTGCCCAACATCAAGAGATTTTACTTAAACACAGAGCTGCTAACATCAGTAGCAAACACTTGATTCACGCTTTAATCGCTTCGTGTCGTTTCATACGTTCTTTTCAATCGTTCTTGCAGAGATTTCTAATTATGAGGCCCACGAGTGCACAGGTGTTTATTTTAACTGCACACCATCTTCAGTCCTCCACATCCAAATGAGCAGCGGTAGCTTCAAAACTCCACACCTGGTGCTCAGATGAGTCTTTACGGTGAAATAAAAGTGTACTTGGGTACCTGAGCCTCTGATAGTGCAGAAGGCTTCAGCAGCTAGCAGCTGATCCCCACAGTGTCGAAATGAAAGGTGTGAAATAACCCAAACTCTTCATTCACCTGTCGCCAGGTAAGAGAAGCAAGAGATCTGAAATTGGGCTTTAAAGCTAGCACAGGGTTGCAGAGTAGCTTGAGCTAACAGCTTTCAGGAATCTTTTCAGGAAGACACACGCTACCACAACTGTCAAAATAAAAGCCTTATTATGACAAAAACCTTGCACTTTGTCACAGAGTTAGACTTCTTTACCTTAAAGATCAGTTGTTATAAATTAATTAAAGATCTGCTACAATTTGACTGTTGTTGTGACTGACACTATATGAATAAACTGAGGTGTAATGATCGTTACCTTCCCCTGCAGACACTCAATCAAATGGCCGACTGTCATTCTGGACGGAATGGCGTGAGGGTTGATGATGATGTCAGGAGTGATCCCCTCACAGGTGAATGGCATATCCTTCAAAATAAAACAAATCAATGAGATCCTTCAAAAATAAAATCTCAGTTTTGATTGTTTTTGTACTTTGAGCATCTTTGCTGTTTCCTTTCCTGTTTTGTTAAAAAATAGAACTTTAATGAATCCTTTGTGTGTATGGGGAGCGGTGCCCTGATGACAGCTACGTGACCTGCTGGGATTACCTCCTGTCTGTACTGGATCCCACAGGTTCCCTTCTGTCCGTGTCGGCTGGCGAATTTGTCGCCGATCTGAGGAATTCGGACAGAGCGTACCTGCCGGAAACACGAAGCTGTTAGAGTGTGGCCGTGTCATCTGACCTCTCAGGTGTCTCAGGTGTGCGCTCACCCTGATTTTGCAGAACTTGTAGCCCTCCTGATTCAGGGTCACCATAACTTGGTCCACGATGCCCGTCTCACTGGTCCTCAGAAACGTGCTGCAGTCTCTCTTCGTGTAGCGGCGGTTCGTGCTATCCAGCTCGTCGTCATTCTCTGGCAGTGTCACCGTCTTCCCAATGATCACGTCCTCGCCAGAAACACGGACGCCAGGTGCGATGAGTCCATCGTCATCCAGCTTGTCATAGATGGCATGTCGCATCCCTGCAAGTGATTAGAATATGATTAGCCCCGCCTCCTAAAACCTGACCGGTTGTCAGACCCGAGGTGATTTTCTGTAAATGGCACACTGGGTGTGGCTCCCTCTGCAGTAGAGTATCGCTTCCTGTTCCAGTGCACAGCTTGTATAGGTTATCTATGTAACCAATTTAATTAAAGCTTATAGAGAACTTCTTATTTCATACTGCATCTTCACATGATTTATCCAAAGCGCACTCTGTTGAATTCATTCACAATGATACTTGTAGTGTAGTGTTTGCAGCTCTGCAGACCAGGACCACTGGTAGCGTACCAAGGTAGCGAAGGCCCCGTTAGTTCTCCTCCAGCAGACAGTACCAAGCAGCCGGGAAAACATGATGGCTGGGTGACCATAGTGTTAAACAGAAGCCCCGGGTACACCACCAACCTGTTTATGTGTCTAAATGTTTTTCCCCACACTGTGACACACCCACTGGGGAATAAACACTAGAGTAAGTGTTGATTTTGTTTTGAGACATGTCAAACTAGAAACACCTGCAATCATAATCGATTGTCTTCCAGGGCCCATCACAGTAGATGTCTTTCTGAAAGCGCTGTAAGTTTAAGAATATAATCCACCCACTGTTATCATCTTCAATGCCCTGTACCAACATAGAGCAGAGCAGCTATCTGAATGCTACTCCAACAGAGGTTGTTAATAATTTCACCTCCTCACTACTAGGTCTGCCATAAACGATTATTGTCACAGTCGAATAGTGACCAATGTTTTTTTTGGATTAGTCGACTAATCAGATCATGCATCCATTGGATGTAAAACGTACAGCTTATTGCACCAGCAGCATCTGCTCTTATATAACTATCATTAGCTTACAGCTTTATGTGTTTAAGGTATGCGCTAGCTAAAAGTAAAGACAAGATGATAGTTTATTAAATTTTAATGAAATTTGCAGATTGTCTCGGTGGAGTTTAATAAACTCAGCCGTCTGCTCCTTGCTATCTAAAATCTAACAGGACACTGGTGTAAACTCTCGACCGTCTCACACTTCTGTTTAATCAGTTTTCTGTTTTCTGTTTGACGTTTATTCAGCTGTGTGAAAACTATAACTTTAATCTCAGCCAAACCGATTTACTCAGGAACAAATAAAACACTGAAAAAAGCCAAACAATAACATTTTTAAGTTATCTAAGTGACTTAAATATCACGTTTAACCTGAGTAGCGAAAGACAGCGGGGGTTTGAAAATGATGTGCCCGGAGTTCGCTGTTCTCGCCGGCTCTAGTGAGCCTTGAACCCCGGCTAGCTATCCCACAGATGTAATATTATCTACAGCTACTTTTAGTACCATCGATGTTAAGTTAGACTCTTTTTCTCCAATTGATCTTTCTGAGTTAACTTCAATAATTACTTCCTCCAAACCATCAACGTGTCTTTTAGACCCCATTCCTACAAAACTGCTCAAAGAAGTCCTGCCATTAATTAATGCCCCTGACTATCTCTGATTGATTTAGAACACAATATGGGCATAATGTGTGCCTGTTGTTGACCACACGGACACTTTCACAGTTGCAAAGACTTTTTTTTTTTTTTTTTTACTTGAACAGTTGGTCTCAATTGGACTCGCTGGTGCGACCTAAGACCAAATTGGTCGCACTCTAGAGCCCTGTAGGGGGTCATATGATTGTTGTTTTTTTCTGTATGCATTATTGTAGGGTCTACCTTACAATATAAAGCACCTTGAGGCAACTGTTGTTGTGATTTGGTGATGTATAAATAAAACTGAATTGAACCAAGCTGAATTAATGAGTTCTCACCTTGACAGGTTTCACGCGTCGGCTTCTCAAAGATCTCCTCCTGATCAAAGCCTTTCTTAGACTCCTGCTCTTTGTATGACCGATAGAACACAGACCTGCCAGGTGAAATCACACTTTTAACACCCCTGACACACATGTGGTCACAGGTGCATCAACCAACAACTTACCTGAAGAATCCTCGATCCACGGCTGACCTGTTCATGATCACAGAGTCTTCCTGGTTGTAGCCGGTGTATGAGGCGATCGCCACGATCGAGTTGATACCTGAAAGGTGTGAGAACTTTTATATGTGAGCATCTCAGTGGGCAGTTGAGCATCTCAGTGGGCAGTTGAGCATACCTGCGGGGAGCTCCCTGAAGCGCAGGTACTCCATGGAGCGAGTGGTGACGAGTGGTTTCTGAGGGTAGTACAGCACGTGAGCGAGCGTGTCCATTCGAACGTGGAAGTTGGTGATGTAAACACCCATGGCCTGCTTCCCCATGGCGGACTGATACGTGTTCCTGGGAGACTGAAAACACGCGTGTTCAGGCCCGAGCTTCCTGTTTGCTTGCTTATCTATTTATCTGTTTGCTTGTTTATTAGTTTGTTTTGTCTGAGTACCTGGTTGTGATCGGGGAACGGGATGATGGACGCACACACTCCAAGGATCATAGATGGATGGATCTCACAGTGGGTGTAGGTGGAACAATAGGCCACGCCTTTCTCCTGGAGGTCATCTGGAGTCATAGCGAGCATGACGGTCTCCTCTTCTAGGGTGTCTATGTACTCCACCACACCGCTGGCCACTAAGTCCTGCCAGCTAAGTGCCAAAGAACATTTATGTCAACACCACCTGCAGCATCTGCAGCAATTACCAACCTTCAGCACCATCTCAACTGTCTGTATTCTGCCTCACCTGTAGTTGTTGTACTCGCGCTCCTTCAGCTGGTCGATGTGGCGTCTCTTCAGCAGCAGTTTCTGTTTCTCAACGATCAGCAGCGGTCGGCAGATTCGTCCAGCGTCCGTGTAAATTCTGATCTCACGCTCTCTAATGTCTCTGATCATCGACACCTGTAACGATCAGGCGAGTGCTCAGTGATTGATCAACAGCCCGGTGGGCCTAACAAGGACTTCAATTAAATACCATCAAATATTTGATCAGGTAAACAGTTTGAATGACCGAGCGCTGCCCCGCCAATCAATAACTCAAATTCTAAAGGTTTGTGTTAACATCCTGTCTGCTAGAACTGCTGCAGACGATTATTTTGATAGTCGACTAATCAGATCATGCATCCATTGGATGTAAAACGTACAGCTTATTGCACCAGCAGCATCTGCTCTTATATAACTATCATTAGCTTACAGCTTTAAGTGTTTAAGGTGCTAATTAAAAATAAAGACAAGATGGTAGTTTATTAAATTTTAATGAAATTTGCAGATTGTTTCGGTGGAGTTTAATAAACTCAGCCGTCTGCTCCTTGCTATCTAAAATCTAACAGGACACTGGTGTAAACTCTCGACCGTCTCACACTTCTGTTTAATCAGTTTTCTGTTTCACGTTTATTCAGCTGTGTGAAAACTATAACTTTGATCTCAGCCAAACCGATTTACTCAGGAACAAATAAAACACTGAAAAAACCAAACAACAACAGTTTTAAGTTATCTGAGTGACTTATATATCATGTTTAACCTGAGTAAATGCAGCCTCTTAAGGGATGCAGCCCCTGAATTTGGACACAGCTACGATACCGGACACAGCTTCTTCTTCTTCCGGGTTTAACGGCAGCTGGCAAATGCAGTGCTGCCATCTTCTGTTTCAGTCTGTTATTACACTCTTAAATCCTACTACTTATTCCTGCGTCTTTTGGGATCTTACAAAGCTTCAAACACCGCGTCGACTATTAAATTAGTTGTCGATGATTTTGATAGTCGAAGTAATCGTGACTAGTCGACTAATCGTGGCAGCCCTACTGTCTACTTTTGATGTGTGATGGAAATCGGTGAAGTGTACTGCTCGGTATACACACACACTGCTAAATCGACTGCATCCAGGCTGCATGAACAGGAAACAGTTACTGATTACTACAAGTCTCAGAGAGACTGACCAATGAGAGCAGAGAGCAGGAGGAGACAACCACCGTACCTGTTCTATCAGGTAAAGCAGAGCGGCAGCCGTAATCAAAGTGTTTGTGACGTCTCACGAGCAGAAAACAGATTTATGCCTTCTGTCACCATCCACCGTGTAAACATTCCAGTATTGATTACTGGTCGCGTGTGGATGTGTGCAACGGTGGTTACCTCAGAGACGATGATGTCCATCTGTCTGCGGAGTTTCCTCAGCGTATTCATCAGCTGTTCTGGATCTTTGTGGATTCCCACCCAGCAGCCATTCACAAAGATTTTAGTGGCACTAAAATGTTAAAGCGGGACACACATTACACACCTGCAGGGTAATCAATAACCTCGTCTGACTATGAAATGGTCACTGACTCTGCAATGGCCGCAGGTGAGATCTCCTCCAGGTTCTCCATGCTCCACTCCTCCAGAAACTCCAGGATGGGCGATGGCTGCGAGCCCACAGAGATGTAGGCCATCAGGGCCAAGTTCTTCACCAGCCCCACAGCGTGACCCTGCAAACCATCAACTCCACAATCAATACGCCGGATCGCTGTGTTAAAGGTGAACCAATCTTCATGTGAGCGGTGAGCGTTACCTCGGGCGTCTCAGCCGGACACACCATCCCCCACAGCGTGTTGTGCAGCTGTCGAGGTTTCGCCAGCTTTCCATCTCGACCAATAGGAGAGTTGACCCGGCGCAGGTGAGACAGTGTGGATGCGAAGGTGAGACGGTTCAACACCTGTGAACACATAAATGATGAGCATCAGTGGAGGCAGAGCGGCAGGTGTCAGGCTCTCATTTGTATTTCAGAGTGAGCATCAGTTTACAGGTAAGCTCACCTGTGACACGCCGGCTCGGGCCTGGTGAGCCTTCTTCACGTCGCCCCAGTTACCTGTGGCAAGAGAGTACTTGAGCCCGTCAGAGATGATACGCGTCTTAATGGCGAGCTCTAGGTTGAAATCCTTCCCGCGGTCGATGAACTTCTGAGCATAGATTCTGATTTCCTTCAGCAGGTTTTTAAACATGCTGATGAGGATAAGAAGAAGAACGATGTCATTCCTTCATCCAATCAGATTGCGAGTTCCAACAATAACAGCGTCACACTGGAAGGCTTTCTTTGAGTAACAGAACCTGCGTGTACACAAAATCTGCATGGTCAGAGGTGACAACAGAGAGTCCTCACCCTCGGAACAGGAAGGCCAGTAATGGCCCGGCGAGGTCCAGCCTCTTGTTGCCATAGTGATCTCTGTCATCCAGTTCCCGCCTGCCGAGAGCGGCGAGCAGCAACCTGTGCACCATGTACCTGAAAACACAAACACAGAAGGATTCCTGTCAAGTGTGTGACTCAGGTCAGCCTCAGGTGCGACAGTCAGCCTCAGGTGTGACTCACCCTAAGAAGTAGGCCTTCTTGGTCTCGCAGAAGTCGCTTACGCCGACATGTGGCAGCATCTCCTTTTGTAGGACTTCCTTTGCGTATTTTATCCGTCGCTCCTTCGTCACACCGGGTTTTGCGCCTCGTGAGCCAATGAAGTTCAACGCCACGTTCTGCTCCTGGATCACAAAAGCTTCGTCCAGAGAGGGCTTCACCTGAAGTAGGCGGGGTTAACAGTTACTACCTGCAGACTGAGACAGTCAAAAAAAAAATCATCAATGCGTCGCAGACTGACCATCTCCATCATCTCAGGGTCATCAAAGTCATAAATGATATGTTCCAGGATGTCTCTGTCCGATACGAAGCCCAGTGCCCGGAACACGATGATGATGGGAACTTCCTGTCGGATGTAGGGAAGCGTGGAGACGATCCTCTGACCTATGGCGCTCTTCTTCACTCCCTGAGAGATGATCAGTAATCAGTAATCAGTGGTCTGGGTCAATTGACAGACAACGTTCTGTTTGCAACAACAGAAATAAGAGCATCGCTTATCTCTCTAACTCAATGTTATGAGCTCTTCTCACTCAATCGCAGCCCGGCTTGGGCGCTCACTTCACTTCCTGCTTCCAGGTGACTCACCTGCCCTCCTCGAGCCATCATGCTGACCCAGATTGTGCTGGTTGGGCGGGATGAATTCTCCAGGCAGGATCGGCACTCTGCAGTGTACGCGTACTTCGAGTCCTTCTTGGCAAACACGTACACCGTGTTGGTGGCCATCTTTTCCTGAGCGATCAGCACCTGGAAATAGTGACACATTTGTTTACACGGCTGCCGCCTGATGCCACTGATGCGACATCAGTGTATGACGCTCCATGTAAAACATGCAAAGACATGAATGTGCGTCTGTTAGCTTGTAAGCAGGACACGGCATGCGGGCGTAGCTGAATCATCGTTCTCTCGAGTAAGCAGCTCGCCACGCGTTGATGTCAAAGCACACCTTTTCTGACCCATTGATGATGAAGTAACCTCCGGGGTCCAATGGGCACTCGTTGAGCTCGCACAGGTCTCGGTCAGTCAGGCCACTTAGCAGGCAGTACGTGGAGCGAAGCATGATGGGAATTTTCCCAATGAAGGTCTTCTGGTGCTGCGTCTGCAACTGATCCTCACCCTCCTTGATGATTGTCTTTGTGATGTCCACATACAGTGGCGCAGAGTACCTGAGGGGCAGGTGAAATGGGACAGGATGTGAGAAGGGGTGAACAGGAAATGACAGCAAAGACAGGCGAGAGGTCAAACTCACGTCAGGTTCCTCAGCCGCGCCTCGTTGGGCATCATGGGAGATGGTGCTCCATCTCTCTCCCAGTGGGTGGGCTTAGACAGGTAGATCTGCTCAAACTTCAGGAGGTACCGAGGCTACACCAAAAACAGTGATGTCGGTGATGTAAATGGTAAATGTAGTGTATTTGTATAGCGCTTTACTTGGTCCCTATGGACCCCAAAGCGCTTAACACATTCAGTCATCCACACATTCACACACTGGTGATGGCAGCTACATTGTAGCCACAGCTGACCTGGGGCGCACTGACAGACTGCCGGACACTGGCGCCACCGGGCCCTCTGACCACCACAAGCAGGCAACAGGTGAAGTGTCTTGCCCAAGGACACAATGACCAAGACTGTCCAAGCCGGGGATCGAACCGGCAACCTTCCAATTACAAGGCGAACTGCCAACTCTTGAGCCAAGTCGCCCCATGTGACAGAGCTACCCCCCCCATTCCCACTCACACCTGTGTTACTCACCGGCTCCTCCACCTCCCCTGAGGTGTGCTGAGCTTCAGCCTGCAGGTCGATGGGCGGAGCGTCCTCCACGATCCTCTGAACAGACATCTGAATGAACTCATCGAAGGAATCTAGTTGCTGCCGCACCAGCCCTTTCTCGTCAAAATAAGAGCTGAGAGAGAGAGAGGGACATCAAAATAAGAGCTGAGATACTGTGCTGGCCCCGTCAGAACCTCACAGGCTCCAGATTCTGCACTCAGTAAAAAAATACCCTGTCAGGCCATCACATGACCCAAGCTTAACATCACCTATCAGAATGAATTAAAGCTGCAGGTCTACCTGTCCAGTCTCTGATCGATACTTCAATGTTGATCAGCGGACCGATCACTAGACCAGCGCTGGTCTGGTGTGGGTACAACTTGAATTCCTTACCTGCAGCTGAGTTCAAAATGGCAGACACATGAACTGTTCTACAGAGCAGATGATCATTTACTTCAGTTTCAGATTTGTGGCAACAGATCTTCTTATAGCCTCTGACTTATCTCCAGGGCTCGCAAAATCGCTAGCCCGACGTCCCGGGGCTAGCGATTTTTCCAGTCGGGCTACCAGAATCTATCCCTGCCCTGCCCGTCGGGCTATCATGGGAAGGAAAAATATGTGTCAATGCTTTTGCATTCTTTCGGAAATGTAGCTGGGTAAATATGTCATTGGCATCGGTGAGCCACTGTCAATAATAATAATAATGATAATAATGCATTGGATTTATATAGCGCTTTTCAAGGCACCCAAAGCGCTTTACAATGACATTATTCATTCACGCTCACATTCACACACTGGTGGAGGCAAGCTACGGTTGTAGCCACAGCTGCCCTGGGGCAGACTGACAGAAGCGAGGCTGCCATATCGCGCCATTGGCCCCTCTGGCCAACACCAGTAGGCAGTAGGGTAAAGTGTCTTGCCCAAGGATACAACGACCAGGACAGAGAGGCTGGGGATCGAACCGGCAACCTTCCGGTTACAGGTGCCCTTCCCAACCCCCTGAGCCACGGTCGCCCGCAATATGTGACTAGGGCTGCTCAATTAATCGAATTTGAATCTAAATTACGATCTGGGCTTTCAACGATCATTAAAAATGACCGAGCCGATGATTAGCACCTCCCTCGTGCTTTACTCTCGCGCTGCTCCGTGTGGCAAATCGAGCGCACCTCTCTGCGTTTCGAACACGCGTCACAACAATTAAGAGGAGCTAACAGAGGGAAGCTCGGAAAGCTAAGCAGAAGTTATTTGGAGAGGAGAGTGACTGCCGTTGGTTGAAAAGAGAGGTAAAAAACCCTTCAGTGGTGTGGAAACATTATGGGTTCGCGGAGTCAGACGTGGATCAAGTAGACATAGTGTGTAAACTTTGGTGTCGTAGCTGCACCACAGAGCGACATGGCAAAGTTCACTAAACATAGATGTTTACATTTTATTTTTTATATTGCAAACATTTGCACTGTTATCAGTATTTGCACACTATTTTATACTATTTTTGACAATCTTTAAAGCCATTATTCAATACATTGTTATTGTTAAATAAATATCATCAAATAATCGAGATCTCAATTTCAGTGAAAATAATCGTGATTATCATTTTTGCCATAATCGAGCAGCCCTATATGTGACATATTGAAATCACATTTGAATTTGCTCTTGTTTTTTGCTTTCACTTTGCAATCGTGCGAACTGTGTATAGAGAGCGACAGTACTGATTGGTGAGTGATGATAATTTGCGCACCAATTCCTCTGACATCGTCTTGTCAATCGTTAGTTTACTATGCAAACATGACAAGTGAAATCTCCCGCAGGAAGCTTAAACATGTGAGAGGTTGATCGCGCAGAGAATCGCTGAGCGTTATGTGAGTGCGTGTGTAAAAGCAGCAGGATATATATTTTAGTTCTGCTGAGCCAAATAAGACCGGTCAGGGTGAAGAAGTGACAGCCAAAGAAAAGCTTACCACAAAACGGAAAAGTTATGAGAAATCAGACTATAAGGCAAAAAGAAAGTGCAGCTTTATGGTTTCATGGACAAAAGAATTTCCGTGGCTGCAATATGACAAGCTAAATAACCAGGGGTGCACATAAGTGGTCCGCAGGTGCGCATTCGCTGTCAAAATAAAAGACGCACAAGATAAGAAGTTGCAACGCATGTTTGCGTCCATAAGATTTTCTGGAGGAGGACAGACATTTGTTTAGAACTCTTAAAGATGTCGAAGAAGCTCCTTTAAGCGATTACTTTGGTGTTCCTCCACCTCCAAAGAAATGTCAGATGGAGTCCGAACCACAGAAGAAGCCCGTATTCTAGGAAAAGTGGTTGCAGGAGGTGAGCTGGCTTTAGACAAATGATGAACTACTATGTTGCAAAGAGTGAACTACCACTGGCAAAATTCAGCAGTCTTTGCAAACTTCAAAAAGCAAATGGCCTAGATCTTGGTTCCACTTGCCTCTTACCTGTGATTTCAGTGGAAATTTCAAATTCAGGATCTGACACAGACTGATTCCTGCTGTACAGTTCTTACAAGTTCATAGAAATTTCTGTTCAATTACAACCAAGTATTTGAGTTGATGATTGTAATTTTTATACAATATTGTAATTTGTGTTTCAACAATTTTTTGATTAATGTTTTGTTTCCGTTACAATATTATACATTAAAGTATAATATTGTAATGGAAACAAAACAGGAAACAAAACATAAAAAAAATTGCTCCCTTTTTTATTCGGGCTACTTAAATTTATTTTGGGCTACCAAAAACTGAAGAGTCCCTGCCCGAAGGGCTACCAGGGATTTTGAAATTTTGCGAGCCCTGATCTCTGTGCTTGTCCTGCTAGACCTCAGTGCAGCGTTCGATACGCCCAACTCTATCTATCCATGAAGCCAGATAACACACGCTTATCCCTTTCAGGGTCCACGATGGCGGTGCCTGTCCCAGCTGTCTTAGGGGTGAGAGGCGGGTACACCCTGGACAGGTCACCAGTCTGTCGCAGGGCTGACAGATAGACACAGACAACCATTCACACATACGGACAATTTAGAATTTCCAGTTAACCTGTCCCCACTAGCTGGAGTACCCGGAGAGAACCCACGCAAACACGGGGAGAACATGCAGTCTTAGAAATATAGGATCTAACCAGACTCTTACTCTGGATTAGGGCTGCAGCTATGGATTATTTTACTAATCTGTTGATTATTTCACCAATTAATCAAGTAATCAGATAAGAAATAACTTTGTCTTATAAATGAGCAATAATAAATACTCAAAAGAGGGAAAAACAAGTATTTTCAATTTGAGCTGCTCATATGGCACGTTCGCATAGTTGTGTCTACAAACCAGCTGCGACTGCTGCAGCGCAATCTGCCAGGTTAGCAAAAGACGGACCGACACGCCACAAAGATCGTCTGTAACGACACAGGAAGTGATGTGAAAATCATCACATGACACCCATTGTTTGTTATTCACTCACCATGTGTTTATACACCTCTCAGCATTTAATCATTAGTGATTTTTAATCTCCGACTCTCTATCACAGCATGTCTTTGTCCTGCCCCCCCCCCCACTCCCACCGGTCACAGGACATCACCGCCCCTCCCTAAGCCTGGTTCTACTGGAGGTTTCTTCCTGTTAAACGGGAGTTTTTCCTTCCCAATTCTGCGCTTTGGCAGAATTGGGAATCAAATATGATTTTGGGGGCTTTCTCTGTATTAACGTAGGGTCTTTACTAGGGCCGGGCAATATCATACCGTTCATGGTAATACCGGTATAATGTTAGGCAATGATAAGAAAATGAAATATCGCAATAGAATATGGGTAAAACGCGCATGCACAGTGCCTTTGTTTTCATACGCACATGGCGGAAAAAGCATGGCGGCAACGGAGAATGAGAAGGGCGAAAGCTGATCGGTAAATGAAACAGATGAACCAGAACTGGTTTGTAAAAATGCTGCTACTTCAGTGGTGTGTTACTGGTTTGGTTTTTGTTCGTCAGATACACAACATAGCACAATTTTTGATAGAACATCCAAGCGGGCCAAAAACCTGAGGCTGCATGGCATTAAAACAGCTGCTTGCACAAAAACAAAAACACAGCAGCCACCAGCGCTGTAAAAAAACGGCAGACTGGTGAGCAATGTTCCGTCTAATTTTTCATGTGTCTGAGCGAACACACAAACTCCCTGAGCGTCCCTTGGACCACTGTGAGCGACAGCAGACGTGTGCACTGTGGTCACGCCAGCATCCAATCCATCCAAGTTACATGTTTATTAACGTAATCAAATTACAGCATTTATGTTAGACTACTTTTAATTAACTGCTTTAGCCCACTTACAATGAAAATGTAAAAAAATCTTGTTCATGACCTGTGTAGTATGTTAACACTACTGGAAGGAAAAATAACTTCAACTCCAATTTTTAAAACACAACTTTCTTTTTTTTTTATAAAGCTCTGACTTGTATTATGAGTCTGTGGTCTGGGAGAGAGTCTGTAACTCTGTCTACAAAGTACAGTAAATAATGACCAATGTTGGGCAATTAATTATATAGTTACTTCTTCAAAAAAGTTACTGAGTTATGCAAACAACAAAGTGTTTTTGCAGCTGTTTACCTAAAAATGCAGCCAAGGCGTTTTTTAAACAAACATTTCAAACTATTTACAGAACAATCAGCTGTTCTGCATCAAATTTGATGCCACACAAATTATTTGTGCCACTCCAAAAAATAATTTCTGTCCACTATGAGATAAAGGAGAACAACAGCCTGATACCTGCAGGCCTGACAACAGGAGATGTATCACTGCTGTAACACCTGTAACATTCAGCAGTCGCCTCATTGTTCTGACACACACAACAAAACTATTGGCTACACTACACACTAACTACACACTAACTACACAAGATTTGCATTAAACGTCTCAAATCTCTCACATCTCAAACACCACCGTCACTCCTAAAACTTCCCCCTCCCTAAAAAACTAAATGCCATGTTGCCATATCATTTTTTGATTGGTCCACATGGTACATTTTTCCACCAATAGGAAAGGGCGGGGTTTTTGGTGTTGTCTTTGTTCACAGGCTTTCGAGCGTTTTCCTTATAAAACGCCGTTTTTACCGTTTCTTCCCGCAGTAAATATAAACAACGACAGTATTCAGGAAGAAAACCAAACATTGCAGATATTTTATCATAACTCTGGTTTTACGTGGCCTATCAACACAATTTAAAAACTGGTATAAAGTCCACACTTTTTCCGTCAGTTGTTCCGTCTGTCCTGCTCACATCTCCAATGGTTGGAAACGTTGTCATTAACGTGGCTTCACTCCACATCAGCCACGCTGCTTTGCCAGCTAAAACACCGGTGTCGGCACATAAGGACGCTGTCATAGCCTGTCAACGACGATGATTGGCTGCATATACACGAATGTGAATCGCATTATTGGCTGGACTGTGGGATAAGGTGGAATCGTTCTAATCCCATACGGGAGCAGCCAGTCACTCACTGGCTAACACTGCAAAACAGAATTGTTAAAGTTTTAATTTTAATTGCAATTCAGGTTAATTTTTTTTGTGCACAGAGACCGTGCCAGCAGTGCGCAATTGCGCACGTGCGTATCTTAGAGGGAACATTGCTGGTGGGTAATGAGCCAGTGAATAATGCAAAAAACAGAGATCTGAGATGGGAAACTAGCCAAAGTCAGAGGGAATTAATGATTATGTTTATCAAACGAGAAACGTAGTTTGATCTTCTTTTGCTGCTGGTTCAGAGAGAGACAAAACCTGCAGCATCAGAGACCTTTGAGCTGTCAGCTTTGAACACCGATGGCGGGTCCGTGTACATGCCCTCCGGTCCGCGCTTTGTGTGGACTCACCATAATATTTTTCCTGTAAGAACAGATGATCACTACATCTCCACAAAGACACACAGGTGAGTTTACCTGATGACGATCCAGCACGCTTCCTGCCACAGGTCAGGAGTGATCTCATCATCATCTTCATCATACTGATTATCTGACAGAGACAGCAGGGATCAATATACATGAGCAATACACATACTGAGACATAGAAGCTTCACCGATCAATCAATGACAGATTGTCGGTTCAGGTTGCTTCCTTTTCACAGATAACTGCACATAGAGTTTACTGATCAGTTTAAACAACTGGTGAATTGATCAGATACATCAATAAAAACAGATGACAATCTCACAGGAAAGTTATTGATCGTTCTGTTTTCAACTCACTGGCTCTGATCACGCAAACTGATCAATCAGAAGCAACACATCTGATCTGTTAAGTAAACTTCCTGTTGGTGTGAGTTGAGTGTAATGACATCACTTCCTATCTGAGTGCAGGCAAATGCAGCACACAGCCTGAAGCTGGTTGTATCAGGAGAACTCTGTTGATATGAACTGTGAGGTCCTGAAGACTGAGCCGCAGGGTTCATCAGAGAGCTGATTCCAAACTGCTGACCGCACGATGGTGATGATTTACTGTCAGATCACGAGTCATGGAGGTGACACACGGCTAAATCCAACGTTCAGCGTTTTCCAGCCCACACAGAATCTCATTAACAGCTGCAGTCTGACAGACACTTCACTTTCATTTCTCACACTACAGATGACGCTCCCTGTGAGCTCAAACAACTGTTTCATAAAATCCAAGCTTGGCTTTTGAAACACTTAAGTGAGGAGTCTTGGACCTGCTCTCACAGCTTTGAGCTGATTACAAACTCTCTCGTCCCCCTCATTCAAATGAATCATAAATGATCAAATCAGCTATTACTCTGCTTCACAAACTATTTACTCAGAGTTAAAGTTTGTGGAACAAATCCTGTTAATGTGGCTCATTTAAATATTCTGCTCTTGAAAGGAACCTCTTACAAATACTTGTGTCATTAGTGTACTGCAAAAACACTTTGTCCCTGACTTTGAGTCCTAAACCTCTTCAGTTATTCCAGGATAAAGACAGCTGAGTGTTTTGAGGTGCAGCAGACATCCTGTCCTGTCTTTGAAGGGACATTTTCATTATCACAACCTGTAAAACACCTGTGATGAAGGAAGACATTTTGTAGTCCATCTTCTGCACTTTGTAGTTTTAACACGGCAGCCCTTCAGCCTCACGTAATTGAGGAGACTAGTGTGTCTCAGCACAGCACACGTCTATTTTTCTCATCATCTCTTTCATTTCATGACCTTTACAGGTTAAAAGGAGGTAAGGAGGAGAAGACAGGAGGAACTGACCTGCTGCCTGTAGCTTTGCCTCCCTGAGAAACTGGGTAATGACCTCTCACCTTTAACTTAAAGATAGATCGGTCAAGTATCTTGTGGTCAACGTTTACTTCCATCGCTGATCAATCTCTGATCACGGTAGAGCTTTCTTTATGCAGTGTTTATACTGTGTAAATGTGGCGGATTGTACACTGTTTTTATACTGCAGAATTTACACATAATATAAGTGTTCGCGTTTATACTGTGGTACTGTTTATAAATTGCAGTATTTGTGGGTGTAGTGTCACAGTAACGCTGAGTGTAAACGTCTGCAGCGATAAGTTAAATAAAGGGTCCTCGTGCGTTAGCAGCATTTAGCCTGTTAGCTCACACAAAGCCCCGCTGCTTTTAGCTGCTGTTAGCACACGATTCAGGTGAGGCTCGTGATCTGCGTGAAGCCGACGCGTACCTGTGTGACAGGTGTTTGTTTGGATGAGTGATACTAGCTTTTGTTCTCTCAGAAATTACTAAAATGGTTAGCTGTAGCACGGGTTAGCTCCTCTGTCACGTCCTGTTAATAAAATTACCCAATAAATGCAAATAAAATAATCCACCATGTGACGTAATGAAGTTTTACGGCTGTGCAGCTCACCTTCATCCTGGTCATACATGTTTATCTCCTGAAAACTTAAAACCACAACAACAAAAATAAAAACAACAACCACAAAACGATGCGATCACCGCGCGCCCCGGAAACGCAGGTCACTTCCGCTTTGTTCTTCTTTGTTAGTAATAGGCAGAGGTGAAGCATTACTGTCCCTCACAGGCTGGATGCTACAACTGCACAAATCCTCAAGCTTGCTCTCAAGTCAATATCGTGTGTGTTTTTGTTTGTTTGGTTTTCCAAAAAACGTTCTTTATTTCTCTTCAGATATTTTATTGTGAAGCACAAGTAACAATTACAAAGTTAGCCTTTTCTGCAGCTATAGGGCATATATGGCATCACTCTTGGCTGGAAGCAGTGCTTAAACAATGGTAAAAACACAAACTTTGTCCAAAAACCTCATGTTCTCATGTTTAACTGTTTCCCACTTTTTCTTTGGTCATTTTAGCCTTTTTGGCCAGGGTGAAGGGAGTACCTGCCATCAAACAAGAAGACAGCCGCATGTAACTACGACGGTGTTTGCTAGTTCACCTTACATGCATTAATGTAATAATGTGGTTAGCCTACTCAACGTAAATTACACACGAACAACATTACTCATACTCACGCAGAGAAGAACGGCTGCTGCTGCCATCATCATCGTCATCATTTCTGCTACACTGGCAGGGCTAGGGGCCAGGACTCTCCTCTTCGGGTTTTTGGGGGATGTTGCTAACTCCGGGTCCGAGGCACCACACCCGCAGTAGATGTGCTCGGTGTGAGGTCTCGCAGCAAGCTATCAAATATGGCGCATTTCTCGGCTTCTAACAAAATGCTATACATCGCCAGGTGTTTCATCAGATTCGAGGAGTTACCTCCTTTGACAGTATCACAGTATCAGCTTAAAGCACTTGTTGCAGGCTGCTGAGTTTGCATCTTTTGCTGTGAAGTACAGCCAGACTTTTGACCGCTTTGCCTTGGGTATTTTTAATCTGTAGCTCTAAAAGAATGTATGTATCTGGGCCCGCCTACTACGCTTGCAAAGGTAAAATGATTGGCTAGAATCCAAAGTTCACCAGCGTCTCTTCTTCCTCAGAAGACTCAGAGACTTCCATCTGCCACTGAGGGTGCTCAAGAACTTTTACTCCTGCACCATCGAGAGCGTCCTGATGGAAACATCTGCACCTGGTTTGGGAAAAGCACCAAGCAGGACAGACGAGATCTGCAAAGAGTGGTGCGCTCAGCCGAACACATCATTCGAGCAGAGCTTCCTGACCTGCTGTCCATCTACACCAAGCAGTGTAAGACCAAAGCTAGGAAGATTATGATGGACCTCTCCCATCCCAATAATGGACTCTTCTCACTGTTGAGGTCTGGGAAGTGCTTACGCTTCCTTAAGACCAAAGCAGAGAGAATGAGGAGGAGCTTCCTCCCTCAGGCTATTCGGGCCCTGAACCAGCTGTAGGACATGACTGGAGTCCCATACATCACTGCACCGGACACGCTCTGTTTATTTGCACACTTCTTATAATTTATAATTTCTTTTTATCCATAATTTCTTCTGTAAATCGTTATTTGCATTGTTTTACTGTAAATTTCTCAGTTAAAATCTGTAAATTTTGTAGTAATCTGTAAATCTTACTGTCAGTTCTTACTGTCATTTAATGGTTGGGCATTGCACAGCAATTGTCAGGGTACTGGGTCGTGTGACCCAGTGTATGAGTTTTTATGTATCTTTTGTATTCATTTATGTTCTAGTTTAGCTCATGTAGTTAATTTTTAGATTGCAGTTTAGTCCTTTGTTTCTTAGTACTTTTTGTCATCTTCCCCTGTACTAAGTCTCCCTGGTCCACACGTCTACCTGTCATGTTTCATGACTGTGTTGTCCTTGTTGTCAAGTTCGTGTCATGTCTATGTCTCCATGTTTCCGGTTGTATTTTGAAAGAGTCTGGTGTTCTTTGTTCATTGTATGTAGTTTCACTTCACCTGTCCTGTCATTAGGTTCATGTGTGTCAATTCAGGGTCTGCATCCTTGGAGAACGCAGCCTTCGCTGCCTACGGCTTTGTCCCAACCCAGCGACCACATGCTTCGTAGTGCGCATTTGGAGACCGATTATGCCACAGCACCGTGACGACGCCTGTCCCAGTTCGAAGTGTACTCCAAATGCCGTCGACAAATTTGCCGTCCATTTCCCCAAATTTGAAGTGTGGTCCGGTGTACACTTCGTGGTCACATATATCCCACAATTCATAGCGTGGCGGTGGGTGTGGATAATTTTGCCGAAAAATACGGCAGGCGGCTGAAGTGGAGCGGCCGAAGAGTGAACTTTCAAAAGTAAGTTGTTATAGTGGATGGTTAAATGTTTGTCATTTTTATGCTTACCATCCATTTCTACATTGTTTAACTGTAGGATGAAAGGAATTCCACTGTCCCCCTCCCCAGATTCTTGAGTTTTTAGGTGAGGGGCTGTAGGTTTGATTACAGACACATCCTATCTGGAAGGTCTGTTTGATGTAAGCTTCCTGCCCAGCAGGAGGTCTCTTTCTCACACACACACACACACACACACACACACACACACATATATATACATACAGTGCCTCGTCTTTGTAAACAAGGGGGGTTAAGAGGGGAGGTACGTGTTGTAAACTATTGTGTGAACTGTAACAGTTTGTCAATAAATAGCTGCGAGGGAAGCTGCTCTTTGAAGGACTTTGGGCTGGAGACAGATAGGAGCGTGAGCTCCAAGAGCTGGTCTTGACCAAAGGCCTCCCTTGCGCAAGTAAAAACGATCGATCACTGTTGCCTTGTTTTTCTTTCATGGGAATAAGTCCTGGATACAGCGGGGTCTGAGTTTAGACCCAACATAAGTACTGAATATGATGTCACTCACATATGTGCGAATGTTTAATAATGAAGAACATTAAAACATTACTGTTGGCCACATGTCGGCAAAGTTATGTGACATTAGTGATGTTTGTACTAACTTGGTTTTAAAGCCTTTTATTTAAAATATACGCCGTTCAATAGTTGACCTTAATCTTACAGAGAATGTGATGATTTTATGGATAATTAAAGTCAGTCATATATCCACAAACACAACAAGCTGAAAGTCAGTGATGCTGCTCGGTTTGCAGTCCTGAATATGACGGCACAAGCAGGATTCACTGCACTGTTAATGTTAGCTATGTTATATTGCTGCCTCTGTTCGGTGGTGTCGAGCCAAACGGACTTTAACGTGTGTTTGAACGAGCTGACGGTTCACTCGTTAAGCTGAAAGAAAGATGCTTTAATCACAGGAGTCACACATGTGTCCACTGGACCATCTGGGAACTCTTCTTCTTTAGTACTCGTAATAACACAAACACTAAATCCTCCTTCTCTTGTGCTGTTTTGTAGCAGTGTATACACCTGAGACTGTCACCTGTCTGTCTGTCCTGCACTCTCTCTCTGTTTCTTTCTCTCTGATTGTGGAATAAAAGTATGAACATGTATTTATAAGTTACACTTGTGTTTGAATCCTGCAGCTTATCGCACATTTGATTTCCATGTGTGACAACTGCAAGTGTCCAGAGTGAGGACAGACTGAGGGACCCACTGCTGCACATCATCTGTGAGGCTTTGCAGCCCTGATGATCCACCAGGACAAACTCAGCAGTGTGTGAGGAAGAGGAGGAGGAAGAGCCAGCAGCAGCTGACAGATGGAGAGAATAGACAGACTGTTCCCTGTTTGTGAAGGACTGCTGGGAAAGTTTAACATAACTAATTGTCTGTCCTGAATCAGTCTTATTAGGTAATGTTCAAATAATGTTATCATCCCAGTGTTTTCAGTGTGGGAGAAAGTACTCAGGGCCTTCAAGTTACACACTATGAAAGGCAGCAACAAGTTTCATATTCAGAAACCTAAAGTATATATCAGCAGCAGAATGGAGCTAAAAATAAATGTTTGTTTCAGTTCTATGAAGCTTTGAGTATTTTGGATTAGTAGCACTGCTGTGTTTGTTGCATCACATTGCTGTAACTGTTTGTATGCTTTACATATTCTGAGGTAAGTTGATCTATAGTGTTACATCATGTTCTATAAGGATGTTATGTGTTTGTAGACTTTCTGCCCAGTTTGACCCATTTAGCAGAAGTCAGCCTGTTTAAAGCTCTGATGTCTATTCTGTATGACTTAAAGCAGTTATGACATGGTCTGATTTTCTCACCCAATAAAGGAATATTTCATATATCAGTCTACTCTTCATTTTATCAGCAACAGTTATCACAGCTCGTACATTTTCTTTTTACACATATATGTAAGCATTGAGCCAAATGTAGTAATGCCAACATATTAAAAGAACAATATTTGTCTTTTATATATGATACATCTATATACACACTGTCAAAGATACTTGTCTTTGAGTGAAGATTTAAGGAGATAGGAAATATAAATAATTGTAACTTGAATCTTTACTAGGGCTGCCACAAACGATTATTTTGATAGTCGACTAGTCACCGATTATTTTTGCAATTAGTCGACTAATCAGATCATGCATCCATTGGACGTAAAACGTACAGCTTATTGCACCCGCAGCATCTGCTCTTATATAACTATCATTAGCTTACAACTTTAAGTGTTTAAGGTATGTGCTAACTAAAAATAAAGACAAGATGATAGTTTATTAAATTTTAATGAAATTTGCAGATTGTTTCGGTGAAGTTTAATAAACTCCTTGCTATCTAAAATATAACGGGACACCGGAGTATATTCTCGAGCATTTCACACTTCTGATAATCAGCTGTCTGCTTGACGTTTATTCAGCTGTGTAAAAACTATAACTTTAATCTCAGCCAAACCGATTTACTCAGGAACAAATAAAATACTTTAAAAAAGCCAAACAATAACATTTTTAAGTTATCTAAGTGACTTATGTATGTTTAACCTGAGTAGCGAAAGACGGCGGTGGGTTTGAAAACGATTTGCCGGGAGTCCGGTGTTCTCACGGGCTCTACTGAGCCTTGCCCCCGGCTCGCTATCGAGCTGGTGGGTAACAGACGTCTCCGAAAACGTCGGAGCGCTTTTGAAAATATGTGGTGTCTTGATAAACTGAGCAGATATTTGAGGTTTACACAGTTACATTCTCGCCTGAAAATATGTTAAATGTTAATTTTGTGGCCCAGAGGAGTAATAAGAGTAATATTAACACTAACTTGCTGCCGCCATTGTTGGAAACCGAGCTGGGCTGCGCTATGAATTCTGGGACAGAGCTTCTTCTTCTTCTTCGGGGTTTAACGGCAGCTGGCAAATGCAGTGCTGCCATCTTCTGTTTCAGTCCGTTATTGACTATGTGGACGTTAGCATATGCTAGTTCCGGTGCGGAAAATCCTGTGTGGAGCTTTGTTTCCGGTGTCCTATTCGCGCCCTGTTTAATGTCCAAAAGAAGTTAACCAAATAAATGAATTAAGCGTCGATTTACATTTCTATAGATGTCTTGGTCATTTACCCAATATAACTGTAAATGATGTTCATGGACTTGTCGATATTTTGCCCCCACGCCTCAGAGCAAAAGAGAAAAGGGATTCAAATGTTATATTTCTCAGCTGTCCCTCGTTTATTGCGGGTGTTATGTTCTAAAAATAACCAGCGATAGGTGAAATCAAGTAGCCAATTTTATTTTTTTGATGCGTGGACATCGTGGACATCCAGTACTGCACTTTTTAATTTAGAAGGTAAGTCACAACATACCCTTCATACATACTAATGTATAGAAACCCTCACCAGCAATCGTTCATTTTTTGTGTGGCTTTTTTCACGGTTTGTTAACATGCTGTGTAGGTGTGTACTTGACTCGCTGATGTCGACATAACGGGAAACATCTGTGACTGTTCACCTGTAGTTTGAATGCTGAACATTTGCCTGTTTAAAGAATAAGACCAGTCACTATACAGAGATGTGCTTCTGAATGTGGACGATGTGCCTTATGCTGCAGTGATGCAGTTCTGCTTGTGTTGAGTGATGCAAACAACCGATTGATCTAAACTCTTTAAACGTCAATCACGTGGTTACCGGCTACCGGCGAAAATAATCGGGACGGTAAGCCAATTTCTGTCTTAGCGCATTTGCGCTGCTGTGTGTTTTTGTGGTCTTCTTTTGCGGCTAATTCAGTGAATTTTGGTCTGATCGTGGTGAAACTTGGTGTGTGGAGTCAGTGATAGCTCTGGGAGCTAACCAGCCTATCTTTAACCGGTTACTTACATGAAGTCTGAAGAATTTCTGGTTCGGTTTTGTTTGTTTAGCGGACTTCTGCGCATTTACATAACTGCTCGTTTAATCGCGGCTTATTTTCGGTGTGTTTGGTGGTTGTAGAAATGGTTTATATGACATTTTAGCTGAGATTATGAGGTTTCTGTGGATACCACACATGTCTGGACTTATATTTCTCAACCCGCATTATAACCGATTAAACGTGATCTCCTCCTTTTTGCCCCCGGTACCGGAGACATGGGGCTTAAGTGGTTAAACGTCAAAATCTATCATTAGATTTTTTTGTGACACAACAGTGGTGAGTGTTCCCAACTTCTGCTCTTTGGAACTTAACGCAATCTTTCCGTTTTCAAGTTTTGGACATGATTTTGGAGTATATCTTCGCAGTAGCGATTTACCGCAAAGTAAAGCTACCGGAAATGTGCAACCCCACAGCCGGCCTCAAACCAGGAAGTTAGCATTTTCTCGTGCACATAGTCAATTACACTCTTAAATCCTACTACTTATTCCTGCGTCTTTTGGGACTATTAAATTAGTCGTCGACTATCGACGACGTAATCGTGTCTAGTCAACTACTCCTGGCAGCCCTAATCTTTACTGAAAGCCCAGTATCTGACACAGAGTTCAAACTCAGTGCTGTGATAATAATGATTAATATAATAACTATCATATTGGCCATATTGTATTTACATTACCAAAGTAAGATGACTTTAGTCTCATGAACAACATGAGCTAATTGTTATTTACTAGCTAATCTTAAAATGACTGTTCAATACAAAAATGAAGCCCAAAAATCATGTTTTACAGTCCTGTGGTCTCAGACTCAGATACTTATCACATCACACAAAGCTCATGTAGAAACAAATGAACAAAATATGTTCTCTTTCATTTCTGTCAAACAAAGCTGTATGACACGTTTCCCGCTTTTAATCATGGTTGCTAGGCAACCTGGGCAGCGCGAGGGAGGCTAGACCGTCCCATGTTACAAGTCTACAAGCCCGTTTTGGGGTTTTTTTTCTTTACAACAACTCGGTGTATATACCGTGCTTTATATGTGTGTATTTCCTTTGTTCTGGTGTGCTCAAATGTATACTCCTGAAGAACGTCTTGCAATCTGCAACTTTGCTAAGGGAAAGGAAATGCGAAACGCTAGCCGCGTGACCCAGTGCAACATTTCCGTTTCAATGGGCTGCCTTCAAAATAAAAGCACGAACGGAAACGGCACATTTCAAGAGACTGTAGTAATTCCACTAACGCATATTATTAAGTGTACCTATGCCAAGAGGCACACTTATACTATTCCTCACATTGATTCTTCTTCTTCTTATTATTATTATTCTCCACCTTCTGCCTGAAATCATTTATGGAATACAGTTAGAGTTTTGTGGGGATGAATTTAAGGCCTCTATTTAGTAGGGTCCGCTGCCACTCTGCCATGAAGATGTTGGCATAGGCTGGGGCAAACTTTTTCCCCCATTGCCGTACCCTTAATCTGTAAATAGAATTCCCCGTTGAACTCAAAATCATTCCTCATGAGGTTTATTTCCGATATCTGTAACAGTTCTTTATCTGGTCTTCTCTTATCTGGATATTTTTGAAAGATTCTGCTTATGGACTTGATTCCCTCTCTAATGTCTATATTTGTATAGAGCTGTCAATATCAATGGAAAATTAAAAAAGCATCAACGGGGACCTCTATTTGTTTCACTTTCTCTACACTGTGGGCGTAAAAGTCCACTGCTGAAGGAGCTGCTCAGTGCTCGTACAGTCTCATGCAGGGGGTGGGAGGTGTTGTCCATGATGGATGTTAGCTGAGACAACATCCTCTCCTCCCCAACCTGCTCGATGGACTTCAGCGGACAGTCCAGGACAGAGCTGGCCCTCCTGACCAGCTTGTTGAGTTTCCCCCTGTCCCTCTCTGCCATTCCACCACTCCAGCAGACCACAGCATAGAAAATAGCAGACGCCACCACAGTGTCATAAAATGTCCTTAGGAGTGTCCTGTTCACCCCAAAGGATCTCAGCCGCCGTAGCAGGTGGAGACGACCTAGACCCAGTAGAGTGGTAGAAGGAAAAGGAAAAGGGGGACAGGTGAGGTGCATTTCATGTCCCCGGTGCTATGGGGGGTTGCAGAGAGGTGTGATGAGCTCTGGTGGATGGGGGAGGGAAGGGCTACTGAATCAAACCTGTTAAACAACTGGTTCAATCTGTTAGCCAGAACCTGGTCTCCAGACTCTGGACCCCCTCCGCTCACAGTGTTCCGTCCACTGATGGTGTTCAGTCCTCTCCACACACATCTGGTGTTGCTCTGCTGGAGCTGCGCCTCCACCTTCCTCCTAAAAGGAAGCATTACATTTAGAAAATAAAATACTTATTTTATATTTGTTTGTATTTTTTGTAAGATAATACACTATATACACGGAGTTGATCTGGACGTAGTGTTTTCAGTGTCATCCAAGTGACTCTAGAGGATGAAAACCTGTTGGAGTGTGTGCTAATGTCTATAGCAGGGGTGTCCAAACTACGGCCCGCGGTCCATTTTTAATTGGCCCGCAAGAAATGTTATAAATAGAATAGAATATGGCCCGCACTTCAACTTTTGCTTGAGTGTATTGCACTTCTTAGTTTTAACACCGGGGAGGCTACTGTTGATCAAGGCAGTTGCTCCACCAAAAAGGACAATCCTAGAAGAAATTTACCCCAAGTTACTGAACATGGCAGAACCAAAGAAGCGAAAGGTAGAAAGTGAGTGCAGAAAATTTCAGACACGGTGGGAGAGTGAATATTTCTTCAAAGAATTCAAGGGGAAGTGTGTCTGTTTTATCTGCACTGAAACTGTGGCAGTTATGAAAGAGTGTAATGTACGACGTCATTATGAAACCAAATATCAGGTCTATGCATCCTACACTGGTGCTGAGCGAGAGCAGAAAGTAAAGTAAATAGTAGCTGTCCTGCAGGGTCAGCAACAGTATTTGTTTGTGCTCAAAAAGTCCAGGAAAAGGCGACAATAGCCAGCTATGAGGTGGCCCAACTCCTCGCAAGACATGGAGTTACAGAGGAGCTGCTCGATCTTAAGAGTCTAAAAGGCACAAGAACGGGTATGGATACTTTTGAAGCTGTGTCAGACTCAACTGACAAAATGGGACTTAAATGGGACAAGCTGTGTGCAGATACAACAGACAGGTGCACACAAAGGAATGGCGTCTATGATGTGCGCTGAGGTGAAAGAGGCTGGAGGTGAGGCTGTTAAAATGCACTGTACTGTTCACCAAGAAGCCCTTTGTGCCAAGACAGTCAATCTTGGAGATGTAATGAACACTATTGTAAAAACTGTCAACAATTCGAACAGAGAATTTCAGGCTTTCCTTTCTGATGTGGATGCTGAACATGGGGATCTACTCTACCACTCGGAAGCGCGCTGGCTAAGCCGCGGCGCCGTGCTGAAGCGTCTTTACTCCCTGAGATCAGAAATTGACCATTTTTGAAAGAGAAGGACCGACCTCTTCATGAGCTGAATGACCCTCTATGGTTAGCAGATCTTGCATTTTTAGTTGATCTTGCTGATCATTTAACCACCCTGAACAAGAGCCTACAAGGGAAAGAGCAGCTTGTACCACAACTTTATGCGCACATGAAAGCATTTTGTGTGAAGGTCAATCTCTTTAAGACAACTTCAACGCAACTTCCCCACACTGTCCAAGATCAGAGCTGCTTATCCACAGGCCAACCTTTTTGCTAAAAAAGGGAAATATGTGTCTGTGATTACATGTCTGGAAACAGAATTCAGACAGCGCTTCCAGGATTTTTCTGCCAGTTCTACAGGAGCTTGGAAAAGGAAAAGTTTCCTCTGATGAGACGCCACATGAAAAAAAATGATCAGTCTATTTGGCTCAGATTTGCTGTACTATTTATATTCCAGAAGCAACACTTTGAAGCACTTTTCTTTGATCACTTGTAGCTCAATGGAGACACACATTTATGATCAGGTCCCCAGTTTGAGACACACTTGCACAAGCACACAGATGACCAATATCTCACACTGGTTTAACACAGATCTGTCTGGGCTAAAGTACAGACATCGAACGCTATGACAGACCGAGGCAACTATGATCCTTGCAATTTTAGAAGAAGTCTGCTTGAAAGTAATCATGGACAGAATTCATGTTTCAAATTATTCTAAAAATGCACTTCAGCAAGTTTTGTTTATAATGTCTACTAAAGATGTTTTCAAAGGGTTTCCCAGATATGGGTTATTTCTAGGCCCAGATTAAAAGAATAATTCAGTGAAGACCTCCATTTAAACAACTTTAAGCCTAGCACTAGGCTTAATCCATGTCTGGGAAACTGCAGCATTATCCATGGAGGCATGAGCATTTATCATAATATAGACAACAACCTCTTTAACTTACCCTAAAATCTGAGTTGACTCACTCCAAGAAGGGAAACCCTGCGTTTACTGTCCAGGAAATGGAGATCAGTCACCCAGTGCAAGTGCAACTGTCATTTAAACTCAGTCTACAGTCAGACCAAAGGCCACCTCGCCAAATGTATTTACACAGCTGTGTGGCCAAAGGCAGGGAGCAGCTTGGGTACGGCTGTAAACATGAACCTCTTTAACTGCAGCTGAACGCCATCCCTTATTATCTGCTACTTATAATGCAGTTAGAAAATAAGATCTACGGATTTTCCTAATATCATTCACCACTGAAAAATATTTTGGTCTGTTAGATATTTCAACAGCATACACAATTTACATCCAATACTGTAACAAGCTTACTTAGCAGCATTTTGTTTTTAATCAGATAAACTCAAATGAAACAAGTTGGTTAATTGGTAACAATTTCAACTTTCAAATCATGTCAGTGTGTGTTTTTTGTAAAGGAGATTAAAATGCATGATAGGTTGAACCCACCCGAGGGACTCATAAAGTTTGATCGATGAATTCCTGATACATTTTTGCTTTATAGAGGCAGAAATGTTGACCATGAAAGCTTTTTGTAGTGAACTATGCTGCTTTCACCTACAAAGCATCCAGAGCACACAGTACATGTTGCTATAAGCTACACCACATAGCTGCTATAATTTAAACACACCGACAATTTGTGTATAATTGGTATCGCCAGACTATGTCTCAAGAGCATATGACCTGTTGATAAGACTCACTGTTATGAAGATAGATTCCAGGTTCCAGTGTCTTCATGAAACGCTGGCTTTATCCATCTTCTGGGGCGTGCCTGCAGCGGACTTCTGAAGAGTTCCTTGTGAGGGAGCTGCTGGTGCAGGTCACAAGGTCCTCCTTCATTCCTGCCATGAGCTTCAGTCTTCCTGATGTTTCTCAAAGATGCCTCTCTCAGTGGGTCAACAGAACATCTCCAAGGACAGCATTACACTTTTGCTATGAACAGTAACTCTGGAGCTCTGTGGAGCGTGCAGATGATCTCATTAATTGGGCCTCATGGCTTCATTTTTTCATACTGTCTGCCACACTTTTACATCAAACTATTAGCACCTAATAAGCACAGTCTTGTGCTCAATATTCATCTCATTAATATAAAGTACATGCAGACACTGAAGCTTTTTTTTTTTTTAAAGAAAAATGCAATCTTTAATGCATTATTTACATCCCGTGATTTGGGTTTTTCTTTCTACATTTTTTCTCAATTGACTTCAAATTCGCATCAGCCACTGTGGTAATGTGCCAACAAATGTCTAAACCGTCACTGGTGCTCCTCACACTGAGCAGGATTTACAGTTAAGCTCCTCTAAGGAGCCATAATGCCTTTTCACATTGTAAAGTCACACATACATACAAGTACAATAAGTTAACCTGAATATCTTGTTTTTATCTTCATTTTTCTAGTTGCTTCTACTCGGCTTGCTCTATAATCATAATTTCAGGATGTATTTTGCATCATATAACACGAGGCTGTTCAATTGGGCTAAAACCTCATCTTTACAGCTTTGACTGGCAGCTGCAGTCACGGAGAAACTTGATTATCTCTGCTCGGGAATGGCGGATAGAGCGGGACGCTGAGAGGAGGTCCGGCGAGCTTTTGCTTGCAGCAAGACCACCCCACAGAGGGACAAACAGCCCAGCCCCATTTATGGGACCTCCTTGTTGTCATGGCTACCAACAAGTCATTGCCTGACAAAAAATTATTTCCTATGTTTCCCTGTGGTTTTTTTATTTATTTATTTATTTATTTTATCTCAAATATCTTTACATATCTTGCTAGATAGAATTCCTTGAACAGGGTTTACAAACGCCTTATCCTCTTTGGCCACTTAAAATATCTTTACACAACTACTCTTAGATTTCTTGCAAGATCTGCTGTCCTTTTGCCCACATTACTCTTAAAAAAAACAAACACATTTTTAATGTCAACCACATTTTGGAACTAGATAAATAAAGCATATATAAAAGTCACTACCAAAAACTCATTGCGGCTTCTACCTTCTTATAGGAATGTTGTTTGTGGCTCCAGATGACTTGATTTCCAACCCTGTGTCACAGACTGCCGGGGCAGACCGTGTGGAGTGAGTAGAGGACCCAAGAGCAGACAGAGCTGAGGACACAAAACTGGACTGGACAAAAAGCGAGCCTTTATGACTGATAACAGAAGGCAAAAACAAAAGCTAAGACTAGTGATGGGTCCTGCAACACTGACGCACCGACGCATGTATCAAGCTCACCTAGCGATGCCTGTATCGGTGCGTGCGTCGCTTTAAGAAAAAGTCACGTGATCGATACAGCTGCTGTATCGCTCATTGCCAACGCACCAAACTGTGTTTAAAAGATACCGCATCCGCATCTGCCAACGGAATGAGTCGCCACCAAAAAAACCCACAAAATTACTCTCGCAAAGATTAAAAAAAAAAAACAAAACACATCTCTCTATAATAAAATGGAGCCTGAAAGAAAAAGAAATGTTTCTGCTGTGTGGGATCATTTTGATCTTTTAACTGCAAATAAGGTAATAGTTTGTCTGTCTTTGTTTCAGTGTAATCTATCAGAATAGGAAAAACAGCAATGTGACTTGAAGTGTAAATTTTTATTTCATTTTATGCAGGTCAAATGTCGCATCTGTTCTGCTTTCTTACACAAACAAAAGCACCTCCTCCGTGTTTAGGCATTACAGAGCCAAACATGAAAATGAGGAGACAAACTCACCGAGAATGAACACTGGTAGGCCTATATAGACACTGAACAGCTTTATCATCATTTTTTTTTATTAATATGTGTTTTATTATTTTCAAATCAAGCATCTAGGAAGACTGCTCTGGACCAGGCAGTCCTGAATTTTATTATAAAGGACTGCCAACCCCTTAGTATTGTGGAGAGTGTCGGAGAGAAACATTCCAAGATCAGAGGATCCTTTAACGTACTGGGGGAATAGGAAGACATCTTATCAGAACTTTTTCCACCTGGCTTTACAGCTTTTGTGTACCCCAGCTTCATCTGTCCCTGTGAGTTTTCCAAAGCTGGGGAAATGGTGTCAAAAAAACCCCGCAATAGACTGAATGCAAAAACATTGGATAAACCTATTTTTCTGAATAGAAATTTATAATAAACTGAGTCAAATGGGTAATATTACATTCACAATACTTTCATTTTAATTTTCACTTAATGTCATTCACAATATATTTTAAAGATGTCTACAATATTTGCAATATAAAAGATATAAAATGATTCCATGGAAAGTACAATACCTTACAGTGTACAAGTATGACTAGGTCATTGAATCAGTGTCTGTTGTGAGTCTCAAGTAAGTTGCCTGCAATGATATTTAAGGTCCAGCAGGTGTCAGTATGGAGCAAAACAGCAAAACTGTGTCGACACAGTGTCGATACAGTTTGGGGAATGTGCTGAAACGCTTCACGAGGCCCCATCTACCCATCACTAGCTAAGACGAGTGCAGGCAAGACAACTAAACTGAAAAACAGACTAAGAAAAACCCATGAAACTGTGATAAAGCTATGAAACTTTGAGACTCAAGTCTATGACTGTGACTATGAGAACTGTGACGACTATGACGAGACATAACTGGGAAGGTTACACAGACGACGCGACCCAGACTGAATGAAACACGGAGACTAAATACACATAGGGGATGATCAAGGGAAGTGGCCACACATGGGAGCACAGCTGACACACATAACCTCATGACAGGACAGGGGAAGTGAAACTAAATGCAATGAACAAAGAACAGAGGACTCTTACAAAATAAAACAGGAAACATGATGAGACAGACCAAACAACATGGGCTGGACAACATGAGACGTGGAACACAAAGGGCAAATGAGACTAAGATCCAGGGGAAGGGGAAATGAGGAGATCCAATAAACAGAACTAAGGCTGAACAACTTAGGGGTTTAAGAGAGCTAGATGAGCTTAACCCAAACAATAAATGACAAAACACAAAGACTCAAGTTTTAACTAATAATGCAAAAAGAAGAACTTAACATATTCCCATACTAAAAACAGAAATACACAATATATAATGAACTCAAAATGCTGGGTCACAGACCCAGCCATGACACCCTGTTGGAGTAGTGGTTCAATAAGCCATCCGTTGTTTTTCCCTTTCTAAGAGAGAGAGAGTTTTTCTATAGGTGGACATGTCTGGAATTGGGCCTAATATTTGTGTAACAGTGCACTTAGAGAAAACCTGTCAGGTGTCAGCCCTCTGGTGATGATGTTTTGTGTGTTGATGATTTAATAGTCGGCTCTCTTTTAAGCAGGCCTGCCAGATTGGAATTAAAAGCGCTATAAAATCTGTCATTGAGAGCAAATATACGGTGAGCTTGTCCAGATTACAATGGGCTTCGGAGCAAATTCGGCAATGCTCCCTTCTGCTGTTTCAGCATGACACACGTTAGGTCGTTGATTGATATCATGCCTTGTATGGTGTCAGGAAGTGACACACACACACACACACACGCTAGCTGGGACTAGGTAGGTGTGCTGAAAACAGGCAAAAAAGCTGAAGCTGAAGAGCGTGGTGTAAACATAGTGGCGCCGCCAGCAGGTTTGCAAGCAGGGATTGCGGGTAGCAGGAAGGCTTTGGCTTGGTAAGCCATCCAACATTGGCAGTGGCATTTTGTGAAAGGCAATAAAAACAAAAGCCAGCTAGGTTTCCATGTGTAATTTGTGTGGAACAATATTGCACAAGAAACTTAATAGCTATTTTGGAGAAACCCCCCCCCCCCCCCCCCCAAAAAAAATAAAATAATGAAAATAAATAAAAGATAAAAGTTGATTTAAAATTGATTTGAATGGATAATCAAAAGCCGCTCCTAGTAACTGTGTAATCATGCTTGTGTACATGTGGATAATGACACAAACTAGTGTTTGGTGCTTCACTTTGTAATAAACTAAAAGACAGAAATGAGATTGTAGGATGTGTATTGTTGTTTATTTCTATTATGGTGCTTATGATTGGTGATATTTGTTACTGTGTGCATACTTTGAGATGAAAGTGAGAGATGTAATTTGTGTGGAACAATATTGCACAAGAAACTTAATGGCTATTTTGGAGAAACCCTCCCGCCCCTCCCCCCCAAAAAATACTGAAAATAAATAAAAGATAAAAGTCCTTTTTTTTCCTGTTTCCCTGCAGCCGGCCGGTTGGCATAAGTCGTATGACGGAGTGGTCTGAACCTGAACGCCCCGAGTTCGAACCCCTCACGGACTCGCTGCCACAGCCGTGCTTGCTGGGGGCGGGGAGACGCCAACTGGCTTCTCCCTTTTTCCTTTTTCCTGCTCTCCACAACTCCTCCGCCCGCTACTGTCTGACACACTTTTACATCCAATTATTACCACCTAATAAGCACACTGACCACCCCACAGAGGGACCCCAGCCTTTTTTTTCCGTAAGTTACATGTCTTTGTGTCCATAACTACCGTCCTTAGCTAGCTCCTGAAATCTATGCAGCTAACATGAGAACTGGGCTCTTCGGGGAAACTTGTTTTGTAAAGTTGCTTTAGCTAATCCGTACAGGCCAATGAATTGACCGTGACTAAAGAAATGATGAGAAAAGCACTGGCTTGCTGTTGTTGCTCTCCGCTCACTGATGCTAGCTAAGAGCATGTAATAAAGGCAAGGTAGCAGAGATGACAAAGGAGTGGTTGCTGATAAATACGTGGAGAAAGAGGTGGGCAGGGAAAAAAGCAGGTGTGAGTGTGTGAAATCTGGTGAGTATTTGAGTGCATAAATGTGTGGTCTCCTGCCAAAGCCTGGCTGCGCCATGTGTCACTAGGTGTGAATGGTTGTCTGTCCCTGTGTGTTGGCCCTGCGACAGACTGGCGACCTGTCCAGGGTGTACCCGCCTCTCGCCTTATGACAGCTGGGATAGGCTCCAGCGCCCCCCGCGACCCTGAAAAGGATAAGCGGAAGCGAATGGATGGATGTTTTTCTAAGCATGAATGTTTTTACTATGGCTTTTTTCCGCCACCCTTGTACGGTTGCCAGTATATTGATTGTTAGAGTGGATGGTTAAATGTTTGTCATTTTTATGCTTACCATCCATTTCTACATTGTTTAACTGTAGGATGAAAGGAATTCCACTGTCCCCCTCCCCAGATTCTCGAGGTTCTGGGTGAGGGCCTGTAGTCTTTTATTACAGGCAGCATCCTTGTGAAGGTCTTTTTGATGTAAGCTTCCTGCCCAGCAGGAGGTCTCAGCACACACACACACACACACACACACACACATTCCTACTTACATATAGAAGTTCACACATATACATACAATGCCTTAGAACTATGTGGGCGTTGCTTTGCTGTGTTTTGTGTGAACTGTCTCTCAATAAAAGGCAGCGAGATGAGGCCATCGTTGGGATCATTCGTGATGAGCTAAGATACATACCCAGTATAATAAATGCTCTTGGTCCTCTTTCAACGTTTGTAAAACCATCTGTCAGGAACTTAGGGATTATCCTTGATCCTGCTCTTACGTTAGATAGTCATGTTAAATCTCTTGTTCGGTCTTGCTTTTATCATCTAAGAAATATTTCTAAATTGAGCTCTATAATATCCTATACCGAACTGGAGATTGTTATTCATGCTTTTATCTCTTCACGATTGGACTATTGCAATTCCCTGTTTACTTGTCTAAACAAAGGTTCTTTGGAGCGTCTGCAGATCGTTCAGAATGCTGCAGCAAGACTTTTGACGAAAGCTTCTAAATATTCACATATAACACCGTTGCTTATGCAGTTACATTGGCTTCCCGTCGAATTTAGAGTCCATTTTAAGATTCTGGTTCTAACTTTTAAGGCTCTTCAACTACAGGCACCACCATATATTATTGAACTCTTACAGCCCTATGCCCCTAGTAGGTCTCTGAGGTCGAGTAGTCAGGGCCTACTTGTCATCCAGAATACGAGACTGAAAACTAGGGGTGATAGAGCTTTTGCTACTGTGGCCGCCAGACTGTGGAATTCCCTTCCTCTGGACTTACGATCCGCTGATTCATTGATTACTTTTAAAAAACAGTTAAAAACACATCTTTTTAAAATTGCTTTTTGCTAACTTTGTTTGTATTATGTCTTTTTAATCTGTTATATCTTGTAAAGCACTTTGTGATTTCTATCTAGAAATGTGCTATATAAATAAAATTTTACTTACTTACTTACTTACCAACGAGGCCTCCCTCGCGCAAGTAATCGATCAAACGCTGTTGCCTTGTTTTTCTTTCATGGGAATAAGTCCTGGATACAGTGGGGTCTGAGTTTAGACCCAACATTGATGTTTTTATGATTTTTTTGAAATGAATCTAAGCTTTTCGAGCAGATCAGAGGTGTCAGTGTATTTTCTTTGGTCTCTGTTCTGGCAGAGATAGCTGTTGGCAAAGACCAGCTTGTGCTGGTGCTTGTTTCTTCCTCCCCATTATCACCACAGCTTTATTCAAAGAAGGTGATCTGATCTTTTGGCTCGTCTGTCCAGTAGTGTCGATTATTGCAGAATTCAGATCAAGTCAGGGCCCAAACTTGTGTGAGTAACTTTATGAAGGGAATAAAGGGAAGTCTGCCAGCTGAACTGTGTAAAACCTAAATGACAGTAGACCGGTCTCATTTTGAAGTTTTGAGGGTCATGAGCTCCGCCTGGCGCTATGGCTGGGCTGAAATATTGCAGGTACAAGTGCGGAGGGTTTTTGCAGCAACGCTTACACTTACACTGATAATGGTTTTCTATAAGTCTACATGCCTGGAAACATTCTGATCAGATGCCTAAACTGAAGCAATAAAAATGCAGTCAATTTAGTAAGGATATATGTGTGACAATGAAGACCCGACAACAGCAGCGTTGCAGTTCAGCACGTTTTTATTGGCTTTCACACGGCTCCTGTAGCACGCACACCACCCTCTCCCGCGGTCCCGGCAACGTCTTTAACAGGGAAGACATGATTAGATGATGGGCTCAGGTGTGTGAGTCAGCCAGTATCTGTTTTGTCTGTCTGTCTTAGGAATCTCGTTTGTTCCCAAGGAGATCGGTGAGCACCTTGTTAACATCGAGAAGAACGGTTGTCATGTTCCCAGCAGCCCAGTTGCTGTTATGAGCAAGCAGTCAGGAATTGGTGACGCGAACCGTGTGCGTGTGAGTGCAGCGGGCTGAGCGAGGCCAGGACTTTTGAGCCTACAGAGTTCTCAGCCTCAAGATCCCAGGTGAGATAAGCAGGAACTGATATGTAACATCTGTGCTCAAGGGTCAAAGGGGGGAGGTTACCAGCCTTCTAGTGGAACTGTTCTCTTATGCAGCTGACGCTAGATGATCTTTAGACTTGATGTTTGTATCTCTACATCTCTGTATCCTCAGAGATCAGCATAGCGGAGGGGAGCGCTCAGGTGACCACACCCTCTGGACAGGTTCACAAGGCTGACATGATGGAGGGAGAGAATAACACCTTGTGCCTACTGAGACTGCTGTGCATACCGTGTGCGTGAAATACAATGGCGCACCTGGTTCAAATTTCACATACAATTCTACGGTATACACACTTGCTGCTAGCTGGTAATCGACTTCAGGAGAACAAGGCCATCTGAGCACGCTACCCTCTACATTGATGGGGAGGAGGCAGAAAGGGTAGAACGCTTTCTCAGAGTCCACATCTCGGCCGACCTTACCTGGTCCACGAACATTTCCCACCAGGTAGGGAAAGCACAACAAAGGCTGTACTTTCTCAGGAAGCTGCATCAGGCACAATTATCCCAGAGACTGCTAGTAAACTTCTACCGCTCCACCATCGAGAGCCTTCTGAGCTACTGCTGCACACTCTGGTTCAACTGCTGCTCTGTGGAGGACAAGAGGAAACTGCAGTGGGTGGTGAGGAAAGCAGAGCGGGCAATCGGCACTTCACTAATTCCCCTCAGAGACATTTATACTGGCAGACTTCAGCGGAAAGCCAGTACCATCATCATCAAGGACCCCTCGCACCCTGGACACTCACTTTTCCCCCTTCCCTCTGATAAACGCTGCAGGTCCATCAGGTCAAAGACAAACAGACTCAATGGAAGCTTCTACCCACAGGCTGTCAAACATGCCCTACCTCCACCCTGACTGAAGGTTGGCTGCACTGCCAACACTCATGGACATTACACTTTATCTATAAACCATTTTTTTATACTAGAATGCAACCAACATTCCCAAATTGATGACGTAGCCTTTGTAATAAGTTAATCTTCATTTATTATCCTTCATTTCTCCAGTACATCAAACAAACAGCATGTGGCATTATTTTAAAGACAGAAACATGTACAGCACAGGTCAATATATGGAATCAAGTACAATGTTGTTATAAGTAGTAATATCAATATAAAGCGTTTCATTTTGTTGAATACAATCTTGTGATTAATATCTGAATGCTTTGTGTACTCAGTTTAACTCTGAAGTAACAATGTAAAGACAGGAGAGCATAAAGGACTTTAAAGACACTGCAATATATTTACTGCTATTTGAAATCCAATTACTTGCACATCAATCCTCACTGCTGTCTTCAGTTGTGATCTACAGTTTATAGCTAAGATGGCTGTACACATACTTCTCTATAGAAAATATCACTGAAGGCACTGGGTAAGATTTCAACAGTGATGTCAGCTTGAGTCTCACGTATACTGGGAGTCAAAGAGGATAAGGAAGAAAATGGGACTCATGGCATGCACTGCCACAATTTTTATGTTGCTTAACTTTATGTTTTTGTCACGGTTCTGGGTCGGTGCGAGCCAGTATTTTGAGTTCTAATGTTTTGGTTTATTCTTGTACGATCATTTTGTTACCTTTGTGATATGTCGGTTGTTATTTGAATTCTATGTTTCTGTTTTTTCATGTTTAAGGATTTGTTCTCGGTTGTATCTCACGTTTAGTTTAGTTCAGGTTCCATGTGTCATTCTGTCTGTCTGTCTCTCAGTGTCAGGTCTGTGTCTTGGTGTAGTGTTCTCGTTTCCTGTTTTATTGTGAAGGTCTGATTCATTTGCTCTACTGCGCCATCAAGTGGACAATTCCAGTGAAGCGGGCTCTGTGATTATAATGATGTGTAAACCTCTAAACTGAATAAATAAATTGTTTTCGTGGTTATTTATCCCGAATATTGTCTCAGTATGTGTGATACAAAAGAGAAAGTGGAAACTACCATGACAGAGTTTTGGTATGATTGTGTAACTGTTAGCCTCAGACAGTCAGTCAATAGTTTAGTTCAGATCATAGATCAGTACATTTGCATATTTTTATAACTATAAAATGAAAGCTGACACTTTCCAGACCTTATCTAATGTGTAAGCATCACAGCAGATGCCTTTGTGTCACCGTAGCTGAGGCTAAAACAGAAAAAAACATTTTATAAAAATATTCAGCAGTAGATCAAAAACGAAAGAAAACCATTAAGCAACAAATGAGCATTACCTGATGCTGCTGAATTGAAGCAGAGCAAATTACAGAGGTTTTATTAGAGACACGCCTTAGCTTTTTGCAATTTTGCATAATGTTAAAAAGTTTAAATTTGTTTATTAGCCTATTGAACGGCAGAAATTAGGTTTTCTTCATGGAAGTATTTCAAAGGGAAAAAACAGCGGCCGACAGCGCTGTAAACAACGGTAGGCTTATGCGTAACAAACAAGCGAATAATGCAGAAAACAGACTTTTAGACGGGAAGCTGTTCTTGAAGTGTGTGTGTGTGTGTGTGTGAGAGAGAGAAATCACACACACTGGAAAGGAAAAACTCAATGCATCATGGGAATCCCCGGCAGCCTACGTCTATTGCAGCATAACTAAGGGAGGATTCAGGGTCACCTGGTCCAGCCCTAACTATATGCTTTAGCAAAAAGGAAAGTTTGAAGCCTAATCTTGAAAGTAGAGATAGTGTCTGTCTCCCGAATCCAAACTGGAAGCTGGTTCCACAGAAGAGGGGCCTGAAAACTGAAGGCTCTGCCTCCCATTCTACTTTTAAATACTCTAGGAACAACAAGTAGGCCTGCAGTGTGAGAGCGAAGTGCTCTAATAGGGTGATATGGCACTACAAGGTCATTAAGATAAGATGGGGCCTGATTATTTAAGACCTTGTATGTGAGGAGCAGGATTTTGAATTCAATTCTGGATTTAACAGAAAGCCAATGAAGGGAAGCCAAAACAGGAGAAATATGCTCTCTCTTTCTAGTCCCTGTCAGGACTCTTGCTGCAGCATTTTGGATTAGCTGAAGACTTTTCAGGGAGTTTTTAGGACATCCTGATAATAGTGAATTACACTAGTCCAGCCTGGAAGTAATAAATGCATGAACTAGTTTTTCAGCATCACTCTGAGACAGGATATTTCTAATTTTAGAGATGTTGCGCGAATGAAAGAAAGCAGTCTTACATATTTTTTAATATGTGCGTTGAAGGACATGTCCTGGTCAAAAATGACTCCAAGGTTCCTCACAGTGTTACTGGAGGCCAAGGTAATGCCATCCAGAGTAAGAATCTGCTTAGATACCATATTTCTAAGATTTTCAGGGCCGAGTACAATAACCTCAGTTTGATCTGAATTAAGAAGCAGAAAGTTAGCGGCCATCCAGGTCTTTATGTCTTTAAGACATTCCTGCAGTGTAACTAATTGGTGTGTGTTACCTGGCTTCATGGATAGATAGAGCTGCGTATCATCTGCATAGCAGTGAAAATTTATGCTATGTCTTCTAATGATGCTGCCTAAGGGAAGCATGTATAATGTAAACAGAATTGGTCCTAGCACTGAACCCTGTGGAACACCATAACTGACCTTAGTGGGTGAAGAGGACTCTCCATTTACATGTACAAATTGGAGTCTATTAGATAGATATGATACAAACCACTGCTGCGCAGTACCTGTAATACCTACAGTCGCTTTCTAAAACATCGGATATGTATCGGATTCAGGACCACATATGAAGGTGACTGTTAAGAGAATATGGTATATATGTGATCAGCTACATGAAATGTATTATCATTAAGCACATTTCTACATGACTTTTCACCTAGTAACTTGTGTGCTGAACCTCTTAAAGATACTAACCGCATCCTGTTGTTCTGAACATTTAGATGTAGAACAAGACCAAGCTCAGCTCTATTACAAGAACATACAGACGTAGAAAAGGGAAAGTCCCGCTACTGGAGTGATGATGTTATCTATGTAACACACACACACGCACAACAATCTTGTATAAATAAAGGTCGCGGACAGTCGTGGGTTGCAGATCCTGTGTACATGACTGCCCCTCGCGAGGAAAAACTTCTGCAGTGTTTGTGTGTTTTCTAAACTCAGGAGTCTTGGCTAAAGAAAGAACGGCAGAGTGATTTAAAGAAATCCCCTGTCATTTAAATTGGTCCTTCGAACCTAGAGATGGAAACAGCAGACTCATTTCTGTGACTCCAATAAGGTCTGACTTCTGCATCCTGACGCCGTGGGTAAACCAGAACCGAAGTCTGTCGACAGCCCTCTCTAGGTAGAGGTGAAAGCCCTGGGCGTAAATTCGTATCCAGGCCGGGCCTGGTCCACGGCGTTGGGGTCCAGCCAGATGACCTGAACAACCAGCAAAAGACAACTGAGGGTAAGAAAACACTTTTTAGGTCTAACCCGCCGCAAGGGTTTGAAAAGAGAAGCGCATAGGTCTTATCCGCCGCAAGGATTAATAGCGCATTAGGCTGACCCACTGCACGGGTGCACAAAAGAGAAGCGCATAGGTCTAACCCGCCCCAAGGGTCTGAAGAAATAAACGCGTGAAATAGGTTGAGTTCGCCGGAAGGAACTAAGTTTAGACTGGTTTCAGAAGTAGCCGTCAAATACTTCGTGACAAATAAGGTTTAAGTTCGCCACAAGGAACTGTGTTTAGACTGGTTTCAGAAGTGACCGTGAATTACTTCGTGACAAATTAGCGCGCAAATGTCTATCTGTGTGTATGTATATTTGTTTTGTGTATGTGTTTGGAAGTAAGTTGATTTTACAGCACAATACGCTGCTGAACTACTTCCATTGTTTGTTTTATTGTTTTCTTTGTGTATCCCGCATAAGCTCAAGTACTGGTGATAAAGGGGAAAGGTAGAAGGGCGTGTCAGCAACCACCCCTGAGTTTAGTACCAGAGAAAGCTTTGTAGTTCTGTGATAATGGGGAATCAGCCCACAAAACTCACTGTTGACGAGCAGTGGTTAGAAAAGAAATGTCCAGGCGCCGGACAAATCAGTGCTTGTAGATGAAGAATTCCCAAGACAACAAAATGTCCCACTATACATTCACCCATATCAGGAGGAAATAATAATCCCTCATCAAGTGTAAAATTAGAGATCAAGGTAGAAGTTTAAAAAGAGTTGGATACAGACCCAACTGAATATATATATAAATACAAGAGGAATGAAGTGGAATAAACAAAAGGTTAAATTAAGGTTAACTTAAATTAAATTAGAGCTTATCTCTACTATATTCAAACTAATAATAGGAAGCATAGCAACCTGTAAATTGGTGTTACCAAATGATACAAAATTGGGTAGACAACCATACCCAGAATGAATAGAATGAATGAAACCAGATAATTCACACGAAAATATATCAAATAAGAAAGAGAAATGCATAACGTATATTAAGGCTGTGTCATTGTTCAGCCAAAGAAAGAGTGTGAAAATGCAAATGTCTCCAGCTTGGGAAGGTGTGAAGCTGCAGGTTCACACAGACCCGTGATGGATACATAATAAAATATAAACTAATATACTATTGTATATTAATAGTAAAGTAGTAAAGTAGTGTATTGTAATATACTATTGCTGTTATAAAAAAGGAAGACCAAAACAATAATAACATTAATAATGACATAATATTAAATAATAAGAGACACCTCAGTCAGTTATGATGTGAGGTGGATAATTGTTAAAAGTAGTCTGATTCAAGCTTAAGGTTTGCTCAAACTCAGTACAATGATATATGCGATGAAAAAATAAGGAGAACACCAAATCTAATCAAGTGCATAGAGACACCTGACCTGTCTGTAAACCTGTTAGCCTAGATGAGACTTTCTTGAGATGAAGAGCAAACCTATACTAATAAATAATAAGTCAAGCCCTGAATACAACAGCTAAAGCTACAGGTTTGTGACAACACAACAGTGCACTGGCTGCTGATTCTATTTTTAGACGGTGTGTGTGAGAATGCAAATGAGAAGCCGTGAGGATGATGAGAGGTTTCAGTTTTCTTTTTCTTTTTTCTTTTGACTTGCTCTTTCTGATCATGGAAGGCATGTCCAAAATACTCGTATGAAAGCGTATTTCGAGTGATTTTAACCGTGTGAATGCTGTCAGTATTTGAGTTGAGTGACTCTGCATGATTTGTCTGAGTGAGTGGAAAATGAAAGTTTGAGAGAGAAAAGGCAGTGCGTGTGAGACGATTTATGGCGTCTGAAAGAGGTTAGAACATTTAAAGGTGTGTGTGAAATATATTTCTTGTGTGATGAAAAGTAGGATGTGCTAAAGTTTGAAAGTGCTTTTAATTCAAGAAATGCATGAGTGATGGTATGAGAGGTTGAGTTTCTTTTCTCTCAGTTCAAAAACACATAAGCATATACACTTGGTTAATTGTTTGGATGGTTGAAAGAGCTCTATTTAAATGTGTGGGAGTGAAATGAAGGTGTATTGTTTTTAGACTAAGATTTAGTAGAATAAAAGAGGGCCTGTAGATTATAAATACAAAAAAAACAAAAGAGTTAGATTAGTTTGAAGAAACAGGAAATATGGCTCTGTGTGCCTGCTGTGTGAGAGGACGTGGTGGTTGTGTGTCTGGAACAGGAACTTTGCATGCCCATAAAAGGAACTGAGGGTGTAAAGAAAGAACACAGAGAGATAGATGAGTTACCTCTAGGCACATAAAGCAAATGAAGCCTTTAGGAAAAGAAATGAATATAATACTAATTGTATGCTTTAGTGTGCCAATACAGGTGGGCTTCTCTCAACATTGAACCTTGAGTAACCGGCAGAGAGTATAGAGGAACAATTGGGAAAAACAGGCCACATTTGGCTGAAATTCTACAGCTTCACCTGTCACTTTGTCCCTAAACTGAGAAGAAGTTCAAAGGACAGTTAATCGCCTGATGAAGACCGACAGAACATCGTGGACTTGAATACAGCAGGCAAACGACAGTGCCACTGATCCATTAACACTGATGATGACTGACGACCAGCAGCAGCATGTAAGAGTAATGCAACATGTACTGTGAAAATACAGGCTGGGCAGTTGAACAGTGGGATAAAGAATTGTGGAAGAGCACTGGACATTGAGTGTCATATTTGCCATGCTTGGAGTAATTTTGGAAGAGAAGACTGGAGAAGAAAAAGAGAAGGAACAAATTGTGTTTGCTGGAGCTTTGAAGCCCGAACAGGACAATGTGAATGAAAAAGGGACCAGTGTCAGGTGAATGTGGACGAGTAAGACTGCGAGAATATAGGATATAATTGGATTGGAAAAATTGAAGCGGGAACTCATGATTGTTTAGTGATGTCCACGAATATCACGTTTAAAAGAGGTAAACACAAATAGACCACACACATACACAAATTGTTACATGTGAGATTATTATTGAAATGAATTAGAAGTGAGATAGTTTGAATTTAGAACTCAGTGATAAGATGCATGAATTAAACCTTATTGTAACAAACACTTGCAATGAAGAAAGCAGCTTACACTCAATTAATATGAACGCAAAGCCTTGGTGCCATAGGCAATTTGTTTTTGTTTTTGTTTGTTTGCTTTGTTGGTTTGAAAAATAAATTTGTGATCATGCCTCTGGATCACAATGACAAATAATGATTAGGCATATGATTTCCTAATGCCTAGTTTTAGAGCTGTGAGTTATGAGCTGTAAGCAATGCAAAGTTTTTCCTTAACTTAAAAGTTTGAAATATGTAAGATGTATGAATTCTTTGAGAAATAGGAATTGCCTAAAATGCCCTAAGTCAAAATGTAGTGTTGCATCTACAAAGAAGAAAGCAGAAGAAGCATTCAGTAACTTGAAACTGGCATTACAGACAAATACAGTTTTGGCTTTGCCTGATTATGATAAGCCTTTCTACTTACACGTAAAGGGACGTGCAGGCCTGTGCAGCCGCAGCAGAAGCAGTAAGAAAGTCAGCTGACATTGCTTTAGGGCACAATTTAATCATCAGAATACCCAAAATAATATGATTTGATGACTTGTGAAGGTAAACCGATACTCCCCAAATCCCAGTGTGACACATGGGGTGACCCATGCGTCCTCAGGGGGGGATAGTCCAGGTCCCTAATACACACTTTTATACTCTAGTGATTATAGATTTATCCAGTGTAAAAAGCAGATGCAATCTCAGTTGTAAAAAGTGAACCTTTAGAAAAATCCGTCAGAGAAACAACTCTGGCAGAATGGATGGCAAAACTACTAGAAAATAAGGATATTGTTTTGAACAATAAACTGCCGTAAGACTCTCCAGTCTCTTGCAGGTTGACACCAAGTGTTATTGACGACACCCACAGCCTGTAAAATTGCAGAGAGACCCTCCTGGATACATCAGAGCCACTGCAAAAGGGTTGAGGTCCCGGGAAGCCCCATCACTAAGGAGGAAGCACATTAGGAAGGCCTCACCTACGTTTGGTTGCTTCGGGGGTGAGGGGGGGGTAGTGCGATTGGGCCCCCGTTGGGTAAGCCTGCACTCCACTCTCTATCCGATCAACTTTAGGGCAGCCAGGTGCAGGTGTGATGGACCAATGTGCAACAATGTGAAGGGGAAGCCTCCTGGTTACCTTGACTACAAAAGCTCACCCTTACATCCATCCTTGGATGAAAAATGCCTGATACAGACCACAGAGAAAGACTGTTATGTTTGCTTGCACATGCCGAGCATATTAACACAACCATATATGGGAAACACCCTGGGACAGGTGCACTAATTCTGATTTCCGACCACCTTCAGAGTGACTTTTGTAAAGTGCACAACAACAACAACAACAACAACAACATCGTCATCCTGATCCAGGAAGAAGCCCTCAACTTTAACAAGTTTAAAGAGACTGTTGATCGTCATTGAATTTTTCTTGTTTTTATTTTGCTTTTCTTTACTTATGTTATTCTTTGTTTGAAGCTGTAATTTCACAGATGATAAGTTTGTCATTCACAGCATACGCAGATGTACCAAAACCAGTGAAGACTTCTTTTCCTGTTTGTCAGATGAAGATGAAGTGTAACTTATGATGTAGTAACTGAGTTGCTTATTGTACATTTCATTTCTCTGATAAACAGGGCGGAATGTTAAGAGAATATGGTATATATGTGATCAGCTACATGAAATGTATTATCATTAAGCACATTTCTACATGACTTTTCACCTAGTAACTTGTGTGCTGAACCTCTTAAAGATACTAACCGCATCCTGTTGTTCTGAACATTTAGATGTAGAACAAGACCAAGCTCAGCTCTATTACAAGAACATACAGACGTAGAAAAGGGAAAGTCCCGCTACTGGAGTGATGATGTTATCTATGTAACACACACACACGCACAACAATCTTGTATAAATAAAGGTCGCGGACAGTCGTGGGTTGCAGATCCTGTGTACATGACTGCCCCTCGCGAGGAAAAACTTCTGCAGTGTTTGTGTGTTTTCTAAACTCAGGAGTCTTGGCTAAAGAAAGAACGGCAGAGTGATTTAAAGAAATCCCCTGTCAGTGACCCAGATCGGATTTGAAAATATCGGATTGGTGCCGTTCACACTGTCATACCATGATCGGATAGATGGATCACATAGGGTCAAAAAAATCGGATTTGATGCGCTTTCGCCTGCAGTGTGAACTTAGCCAAAAACACTTCCTGTCTCTGTGGTGGTTACAGCGGCATCATGCAGTTTCTGCTTTGACCTCCAGAGGGCGACAAATCAGCACAGACAGAGAGCTCCATTCAAACTTTGCTGCCATCAGTAATAATTCTTCAAATATAATCAGTGTTGGGGAGTAGGGAATACATGTACCGCCGTGTTCCGTGCGTGTTTCCTGGGTGAGAGAGAGCATTTTTGTTGTTGTTGTGCTAAGCTAATAGGCAGAATGCTACAGGCATAGCTCTAAAGAATGTAGCACCATGGGCAGTGTAGTCTGTGCTGCAGGGAGAATGGACTACCATACAGAGAAAGGAAAAGTCCGAGCTGTCATGGAGCAAAAACGGGAGCTGGAAGCATGTAAATATAATAATAACCACAGCAGCCAAACACAGAGCCTGACGAGCCCAGCTATTAAGCTATTAAGACTCGACTGTACGCTGTGTTCGTGTTTTCCTCTGGTAAAAATAAGTTCCTTTGAGCAGCCTTTCAACGTCTCTCTCTGTCTCTCGGAAGCAAAGTGACCCAGACAACAAAGTAAAGCTAGTTTTCAGCTACCAGCCTGACAGGAACCCACCGTATTAGCCAGAGGTCCCTTTACTACAGTTAGGAGCCGCGGACCTTCAGTAACAGTAATAAATCACAGCAATAGTACATTCACGTAGTTGTAAACAGCATGATAATATATTAAGTAATCCAAAGTATTCAGAATACGTTACAGAATACATTTTGGGGCATGTATTCGGTAATCTGTAATGGAATACATTTTAAAAGTAACCTTCCCAACACTGCATATAATCATCAGTGTTTGAGCAGTTATGATATCAGGGACAATCTAGACACGTGTGACAATACTGAACATGTCACATGAGACACCTTAAACATCACATGATCCACTCTCAGTCTGCACTTTCATTCATGACTTCAACAGGTTGAAATGAGCTTTGAAGAAACATTCAGTGAAATAAATCAACATGTTCAATAACAGAGCCTGAATGAAGCTCAGGTGTTGATGCTGCTCACTGATTGGACGGTTGGTTTCAGCTCTGCTCTCAGTCTTTACTGCACAGGTGAAGGTAGAAAGTGTGTCTGGATCTATAGACTGGAAACAGAGAAACATGCTGAACACTTGAAGCTTTGCAGCAGAAATGTTCATGTTACAAATACAGCTGATCTGGGATCAGTGTGTTCACACCTGCAGCTACAACAAGGTTTCATGTCTCCACAGGTCAGCATGTGAACTTTACTCTGACTCAGTCTGAGCAGTCAGACTGCATATTTTTAAAGTTAACACATCAGCACAGAGCTGAGGCCCTCCCACCTGTGCTGAGCTTCAGGTGGAGCCCCGCCTCCTCCCAGGAAGCAGCTCACCTGTGTGTCCCTGTTTAGTGTCCAGGTGTGGAGTGGAGCTTGTTGTTGTTGGTGTGAAGAAACTGTAAGTTTGCTTTGTTTCCTCCTTTAACAGTTTGTCTTTAGGAACTTTACTGTTTGTTCATGTTTGATTTCTTCACACAACAAACTGTGTGTGTGTTTGTATTTCCGGTCTCTCCATTAAAGTCAGTGTGTAATGTTTCCTGGCTAACATCAGCTGTGTGCAGCTTAGTTCAGCACAAATCTGCCGCTCCATAGTTCACGGTAACGGACTCACAGCTGGACCAACGAGGCCGAGTGTGTCCGCCACTCTGAGCTACGTTCCTGTTTGTGTACTTGTAGTTTGTACTTTGTGAGTTCACTCAGAGTCCACAGAGGACGCAGCGTACGTGATGACGTCACAGCCCTTTACCTCCTTTACTGTCACTGTGATTAATATTTACACACGAGACACCTGACAGCATGTTAACGCTAAGCTAACGCTAAGATAACACTAAGCTAGCCAAGAGCCCAGAGTGAGGTTAAAGCTGAGTAAGACTGACCCCAGACCAGCACCGTGATAAAGTGAGCTGCTGCTGAACCTGAACAGGTAACACAGTGATGAGCAGTCAGGCTCCAGGTTTCTACCTGTTCATGTTTCTACAGTAAAATCACTTTGAAGTGTCTTTGTGCTGTTTCATCTTTGTGTTCATAAACACTCAGACAAAGATCACGTGATCTCATCAGGATCTGTGTTGGTGTGTGGGGCTGTAGCCTCAGCTTTGGATTGTTACATGCTCATTTGTTCATTTTACACAGTAACATCAAAGTAATGTTATGAGGAGTAATGAAGTAACGTACTCCATTACTTTTAATAATTGTTCTGTGTAATAATAACTTTTTTGATTAATGGTCCAACACTGGTCACAACAAAGAGGAAATGCCTCCGACATGCACAAACATTTGACCCACAACATGCAGTTAATGCGCACAAATGTCTTTGATAGAGCAGAGCTACTGAGAATCAATAAGTAATATCAATGATGGAATCACTAAATCCTTATCATCCCTGTCAGTATCATACATGTGCTGTATAATGTGATAAATGTAGAGGTGCTGGCTGTTCTCTCACTCTGCTGTTTAGCTGTAAAGGACGCCTCCCTGCCTTTGTCTCATTCATGACCTTTAATAGTCTCTTCTAACATGCAGAGATCTGTATGATCTGTTTCATAGAGTCTAACCAGCCTGTACAGGTAACAACAACAGTCACTGCATCACTGACACACAAACTTCATCTCTGTCAATAACAACATTCATACATGGAATAAAAACACATCAGTGGATCATTGCTGGAGCTGCCTGGACTTCAGTCTTCAGGATCTCAACCAACAGCATCGACATGCTGCTCCAGATGTTTGTGCTCCAGATATTTGTGCTCCAGATGTCTGTGCTCCAGGTGTTTGTGCTCCAGGTGTCTGTGCTCCAGATGTTTGTGCTCCTGGTGTCTTTGCTCCAGGTGTCTGTGCTCCAGATGTTTGTGCTCCAGATGTTTGTGCTCCTGGTGTTTGTGCTCCAGATGTTTGTGCTCCTGGTGTCTTTGCTCCAGATGTTTGTGCTCCAGATGTTTGTGCTCCTGGTGTTTGTGCTCCAGATGTTTGTGCTCCTGGTGTCTTTGCTCCAGATGTTTGTGCTCCTGGTGTCTGTGCTCAAGATGTTTGTGCTCCAGATGTTTGTGCTCCTGGTGTCTTTGCTCCAGATGTTTGTGCTCCTGGTGTCTTTGCTCCAGATGTTTGTGCTCCTGGTGTCTGTGCTCCAGATGTTTGTGCTCCAGATGTTTGTGCTCCTGGTGTCTGTGTTCCAGATGTCTGTGCTCCAGGTATCTGTGCTCCAGGTGTCTGTGCTCCAGATGTTTGTGCTCCTGGTGTTTGTGCTCCAGATGTTTGTGCTCCTGGTGTCTGTGTTCCAGATGTCTGTGCTCCAGGTGTCTGTGCTCCTGGTGTCTGTGCTCCAGATGTTTGTGCTCCTGGTGTTTGTGCTCCAGATGTTTGTGCTCCTGGTGTCTGTGTTCCAGATGTCTGTGCTCCTGGTGTCTGTGCTCCAGATGTTTGTGCTCCTGGTGTTTGTGCTCCAGATGTTTGTGCTCCTGGTGTCTGTGTTCCAGATGTCTGTGCTCCAGGTGTCTGTGCTCCTGGTGTCTGTGCTCCAGATGTCTGTGCTCCAGATGTTTGTGCTCCTGATGTTTGTGCTCCAGATGTTTGTGATCCTGATGTCTGTGCTCCAGGTGTCTGTGCTCCAGATGTTTGTGCTCCTGGTGTTTGTGCTCCAGATGTTTGTGCTCCTGGTGTTTGTGCTCCAGATGTTTGTGCTCCTGGTGTCTGTGCTCCAGATGTCTGTGCTCCTGGTGTCTGTGCTCCAGATGTTTGTTCTCCTGGTGTTTGTGCTCCAGATGTTTGTGCTCCTGGTGTCTGTGCTCCTGGTGTCTGTGCTCCAGATGTTTGTGCTCCTGATGTTTGTTCTCCAGATGTTTGTGCTCCTGGTGAAAAGGCTCTCAGTTTCCTCCTTGAAATAACATGATCAATAGTGGGTCAGCGACATGCTTTCTTTCCCTCTCAGGTTTAAATATCTGGGACTCTCCACTAGGGCTGCCACAAACGATTATTTTGATAGTCGACTAGTCACCGATTATTTTTGCGATTAGTCGACTAATCAGATCATGCATCGATTGGACGTAAAACTTACAGCTTGAAAATATGTTAAACGTTTATTTTGTGACCCAGAAAGAATAATAAGAGTAATATTAAAACTAACTAGCTGCCGCCATTGTTGACAACTGCGCTGGGCCGCACTATGAATTCTGGGACACAGCTTCTTCTTCTTCGGGGTTTAACGGCAGCTGGCATCCTTTACATGCACTGCTGCCATCTTCTGTTTCAGTCCGTTATTACACTTTTAAATCCTACTACTTATTCCTGCGTCTTTTGTGATCTTACAAAGCTTCAAACGACGCGTCGACTATTAAATCAGTCGTCGACGATTTTGATAGTCGACGTAATCGTGACTAGTCGACTAATCGTGACTAGTCGACTAATCGTGGCAGCTCTACTCTCCACCGTTTGGTTTTAGAACTGAAAAAGCTTCTCAGATGAAACGTCTTCAAGAAACTTAAAGAAGTCTCTTTTTTCTTTCCAACCTCCTTAGATCACATGACCTGGATGACTGAGAACCTAAAGACATATTGACCAGGTCAGAGGTCAGCGACTGTAACTCAGTTACTCCTGTTAATGTGACTCACTGAGTGTTTGTGGTTTACCTCTCAGACTGACTGAAGATGATGATGGAGGAAGAGGAGGACAGAGCAGAGTCTGCAGGGTCCAGCTGTCCGTCTGTGAGGAGTGACCGGTCCAAAGGTCAATCTCCAGACTTCAGTGGTGAACCTGGACCAACGAGGTCAGAGAGCTGTGTTTTGTGTTTGTTTTTTCTTTGTTTGATTTTTGTAGTTGTGGTTGCTTTGTTTTCGTTTTGTTTTTGTTTTGTTTGTTTGTCTCTTTTTATTTCTCTGTGGTTGTACTTTTTAACATGTTCAAAATAAAGATTCAGTTAAATTCAATAAAAATCAGTTTTGTCCAGTTTTCCTGTAAAAAGCTGAACTCTAATCTAAGAGGATGTTACTGACAGGAAACAGCTGCATCATCTGCAGTCTGTGTGATCACAGCTGCTTCAATCATGTTTGTGTCTGCAGGGGTCAGAGGTCACAGTCTGCAGGGTCCAGCTGTCCGTCTGTGAGGAGTGACTGGTCCAAAGGAAAGACTCCAAACTTCAGTGGTGAACCAGGACCAACGAGGTCAGAGAGCTGTGATGACTCCTTTACATGTTTGTGTTTCCTGGATAAATATGACCTGAAACATCCTCAGATTGTTACAAAGATTCATAAAAAGAAAACAAAGAGAAAAGATCCAAATGTTCGACTTGGTCATTTGCTGTTTGAGGACAGTGATGCTCATATCTGTGGGGAAAGTGTGACCTGAGTGGGTTCATGTTTGTCTTTAAAGAGCTGCTCTGATTCTCTTTGTGTCTGATCTGTTAAACAGTCTGAGAGGTCACACAGAGACCCAGCAGCTAAAGCCTGGATCATACTGGCTGCTGTTACTCCATCAGGACAGCACTGAACCACAGTGGTGTGGATGTAGTGGATAAATCCCACCATACTGATGCTCAGAGTTAATCACAGGGAACAAAACCAGATGTTACCTTCAGATTGTGACCTTTGGAGTGGACGATGCAGATTTCAATAGAGAATAAATGTTGTTGTTTTTCAGCTGTGAAAAAGAATCTAATTTTCTGAACTTAAGAATTCATGTTTCGAATATCTTTTATTAGAAGCAAGTATCACAGTTGTTACAAATGAATAGAACTTATGCCCCTTTTTCTCTAAACAAAACAAACAAACAAACAAACAAAAAAAAAAAAAAAACACCCTCTATGGACCCCGATCCCCCGACTGAATTTATATTTTCCCAAGATATGCAAGTAAAGGGTGCCAAATTAGTTCCAAATCTTTCACATTGCCATTCGTGGTATATCTAGTATTTGTAATTTCTTCGAACCACATCTTTAACACAGGAACCTCTTTGCCTTTCCGAAGCTGCAGGATCAGTTTCTTTGCGATGATCAATGCATATGACATAAACCTTTTTTGAGAATGTTGTAAACTTTGTGTTTCTTTGGAGATCCCAAAGATAATACTGTTGGATTTGGCTCAATCTTGTTTTTAAAAATATCAGACAGGTAAGTAAAAATGTCACACCAAAAACCCTGAAGCCTTGGACAAAGTGCAAAACTATGTAACAGATTTCCATAATGTGTCGTACATTTTTCACAGAGAGGACAGCAGTCTGGGTACATTTTGTGAAGTCTTTCCCTTGAGTAGTGTAACCTATGTACAATTTTATACTGAATTAAACAGTGACGGGAATTGGGAAATCCCAAATTCCTTTTCCCACTCCTCTTTGAGTGAGTTGAAGGTACCCTCATCTCCTGTACTGAGTTATAGAATAATGAGACTCTCTGGTGGGACCCCGGCTATCACTAAGGCATCTATGCAAGCTGTCAGACGACATGCTTTCAAACTGCGGCAGATGTGTGCGGATATAATTTCGTAGTTGAAGATATCTAAAAAAAATGGCTGCACGGTAGTCCAAATCTATCTATTAATTGTTGAAATGACATGAAGCTGTCATTTGAATATAAGTCTTTTAATTTACGAATTCCCACTTCCTGCCACACGTTGAAGGCTCCGTCTGCACATGATGGGAGGAAAGAGGGGTGTAACAGGCATACTCATTGATAATGGTTTCAGTTTGAAGTGCTTAATTATTTGTTTTCAAATTGGCAAAGTGGTATGAATCACTGGGTTATAATTATAGTATGCACTTGTCATGGGAGTGGGAGAAAGTAATATTCCACCAACACAATAAGGAAGGCAGTCCTCTCGCTCCATCTGCAGACCGTGGGGGAGTAACGCTGTATCATCCAGTTTGAAGAAGGATCTGGGCAGGAAAATTGGGATATGTTGGACCAAATAAAGATATTGGGGGATAAATACCATTCTTATTGAGTTCACTCTTCCTATCAGTGAGATAGGGAGTGTCCTCCAAAACTGATGTTGTTTTTTAGCTGCTCCAGTAGAGGGAGAAAGTTTTCTTTCACTAAGGAACTATATTTTCTTGTTATTGTGATGCCCAGATATGTAATTTTTTCACATGTTATTTTAAATAGGATGGATGCAAGCCACTCATTGCTTTCCAATTTGATGGGCAGTCCTTCACTTTTTCCCCAGTTGATCTTTTAACCGGCGAAGGTGCCAATTTTGTCAATAACGAAGAGGACTGCTGGGACGGAAATTTGGGGTTTTGTTATGTATAGTAAAATGTCATCAGCATAGAGCGATATAGTATTGGAAGTATATACTGTGTCATAGCCATGTATATCATGTACGAATTGTCTGTGCCAGGGGTTTCAGAGCCAGAGCGAACAATAACGGACTAAGAACACATCCCTGTCGTATCCCTCTGCTGAGCTTAAACTGAGTGGATTATGTTTGGTTTGTAAGGATTCTGGCTGTGGGGTTAATTTTATCCAGGAAATAAAATCTTGTCCCAGTTGAAATTTCTCTAAGACAGCAAAGAGATAGGGCCACTCCACATGATCAGATGCCTTTTCGGCATCTAAGCTAAGTACAAGTAGATCCTGTTGCACCTTGGAGGAGTAAATTATATTGAATAGACACCTAAGATTATTAACGGAGCTCCTATCTGGTATGAAGCCTTTTTGATCTGAGTGTACCAGTTTATTAGGGGTGCAACGATACACAAAATTCACGGTTCGGTTCGATACTTTGGTGTCACCGTTCGATATTTTTTCGATACAAAAAAATGTTCATGCTTTTTTAAGTTGTCATTTATTAAAATTATAAATATATATTTTAACTCAAAAGTACAGTTTTTAAATTTAATGTTGCTGAAACAAAGTAATAAAAAAATAAATCTGATCGTGAAATCACTCATCTTTGGAAAAGAGAGTTTATTACAGAGAAATGGCTCTTTCCAGAATAAAAGCTCTACTATACGCTTCTTCTGGGCGATATTCTCAGCAGCATATTAAACATATCAGGTCACCATAAGGAGAATCATGTGCTAACGGCTGTCTAAATGACTCGGGTAAAGTTTGTAGCATGCATGCTTGTTGTTTATGTCTGCTTCCACTTGTCTTTGCACTAGGATGATGTCGGCGTAAATGTGCAGTCATATTCGTTGTGTTCCCACTAGTGCTGTCAGCATTAATCTGAAATGACGTTAACGCCACAACACGGCAAATCTTCCTTTGAGAACTACCGCGGATCGCCCCGTGCGTGGGGCTGGACAGCGTCAACACGTTAACGAGCTAACTGCTAACGCAGTAGTTCCCACCCATGTAATTGAGCATTGTGTGGCACATACTGATATACTGTTTTACTTTTGTCCATGACGCGCTTACCTTCAGGGTCATGCTTTACATGAAGACCAAAATAGTTCCAAAGGCCAGATCTGAATGCGGGCGGGGGAGGTTCAATTTGCCATGTTGCAATTAGCTTAGCTTCTGTCTTGCTAGCTTGCGCTGCGCTCAGTGGATCTGCGCTCGACAGTGCAGCCTAGGCGCAGTAGACGAACGCAGATCCACTGAGCTCTCAACACAGACAGCATCGTCAGCAGACAAGTTGATAAAATAAATTAAAAATGTTGCATTGTTCGATACACATGCGTACCGAACCGAAAGCACTGTATCGAACGGTTCAATATCGATACGAGTATTGTTGCACCCGTACAATTTATCTATTACCATAGTGAGTCTACTCACTAGTATTTTAGCCAGGATTTTTTGATCTGAATTTAATAAAGAAATAGGTCTACATAGTCCCACTTCCTCCAAGTCTTTACCGTTTTTTGGGAGTACTGTAATAACTGCTTCATTAATGTTGGTGGTAGAGTGCCCACTTTGTATACATGGTTGTACAGTTTAAATAGATATGGAACCAGTTTAATCTTGAACTGTTTGTAAAATTCGTTCCCTATCCCATCTGGGCCTGGACCCATTTTTTAATAAACCAATAGATTTAATGATTTCTTCAGTTGTAATCTTGGCATTCAAAATTTTGCGATCCACCTGATCTAACACAGGGAGGTCACACCTGTCTAAAAAGTCCTGCATATCTTTAGGCCCTGCAGTAGAATGAGAAGTATAGAGAGATTCATAAAACTGTCTAAAGTTATCATTAATGTCTTTATGTGATTTAACCAGGTTTCCATTGCGTGATCTAATTTTGTGAATTGTTCTGTCATTTTCTAACTTCTTTAGCAGTCTAGCTAACAACTTATGTGGCTTGTCCCCAAATTCAAAGTACTTCTGTCTTACAAAGGTGAACGCTCTATTAATTGTTTTATTTCAACTGGATTACTGCAATTCACTTTATGTGGGTGTCAGTCAGTCCAGCTTGGTGCTCCAACTTGTACAGAATGCTGCAGCTCGCCTTTTGACTCGTGTGAAGAAACACCAACGTATTACTCCGGTGCTTGCTTCCCTTCATTGGCTTCCAGTGCGTTTTAGAATTAAATTCAAAATCTCACTTTTAACTTATAAAGTGCTAAATGGCCAGGCACCGGACTATTTGTCTGACCTTGTGCAGCTGTATACTCCCTCTAGAGCCCTTCGATCAAGTGATCACCTACTCCTTACTTTACATAAGTCTAGGATGGTTCATAGAGGAGATCGGGCATTTGCGGTTGTGGCACCGAAAATGTGGAACGATCTACCTCTCCACATTAGAAAGGCCCCAGCTGTTACTCTTTTTAAATCGCATCTTAAAACATATTTTTTTACTCTGGCTTTCGAAACTGTAGGAGAGTTACCAATTCTTTTATCCTAATCTGCTTTTAAATTTTACCTGTTGTTGTTGTTAATGTCACTGTTTAATTGTTATGTTGTACAGCACTTTGGTCAATGCCCTGTTGTTATTAAATGTGCTTCATAAATGAATAAATGAAATGTTGCTGGTTAGTATTTGATTTAGATTTTAATGAACAAATAGTGTTGTACTTATCTAAAGAGGGAGCCCTTGCATTATTGGCGTCCAAGTCGTGGATCATTTTTTCTAATTTTAACTGTAAATAAGGTTAGCACGTTGTTAAAGCAGGCCATAGAAAAGGCATCATACGTTTTGTAATGTATGTAGTTTATTATTTTTATTCTGTGAGGCCTGATATGATATTATGCACCCCCTGATATAGGCTTTAAACGTTTCCCATAATATATCAGGTCAGATTTCGGCATTATCATTTATATTGAAAATTAAAGAGGTCTGAGAGTTTATATACTGTTGAAATTTTAAATCGCTCAGTAGTTGTGGGTCAAATCTCCAGTTCCTATATGCTTTGGTGGAGTTGCTAAGTGCAAAGGAACAGGTGGCAGGGCAATGATCAGAGGTCATATAGTGAACAAGGGAGAGCATTTTTCCATGTACCAGAAAATAGTCAATCCTTGAATAAACGTTATGTGCAGAAGAGTGGAAAGAATACTCTCTACCTGATGGATGTAAATTCTCCACACATCACAAATATGCATATTGTTCATATATGTTTTAATAAAGTTGCTACCTTTACACAATGTGTTTTTTTGGAGAGGGATTTATCTAAGTATGGGTCTAGCACTAAATTAAAATCGCCTCCAATTATTAAATTACCATTTGGTATATCTGGGATTAAGCTGAAAACCTTTCTATAAAACTAATATATCGTGATCAAGTGTCGTGGCGGGGCGTCATCTTCTGGGATCGTTCGCAGGGCTCTGTGTGCTCGGTCCAGCAGCGGAGTTTCATCCAGGTCCAATATATCTCGTAACAGCTTTGCCACAAAATCACTGATGTGCTGACCATTCTCTCTGCCTTTAGGTACCCCGGCTATCCTTATATTGTTCCTCTTTGAACGCCCTTCCAGATCAATGCATTTTTCAGTCAGTCGTTCCACTTTGATAGAAAGTTGTTTAACCTTTTATTCTAATTTCACCACGGATTTTGATGTGCCGATTCTGATAAATCCTTCAGCTGGACATTGTGGTTTTCCATCACAGTTCTCAAAGTTCATTTTCAACCCTCAGCGTTGCAATTTCCCCCCACAGAGTATCACAAATGTCCGCTTTCATTTAAGTTATCTTGGCGTCCAAAGAAGCAATCGCAGACAGCACTTGTTTATTGCCTTGTGTGCACTCTTCATATGCAGAACTAGCGGGCGTGCTGGTTCTTCCACTGTATTCATAGAATGAATGTAAAACTGTCAGACATTCATTAAATATGCAAAATGTCCACAGAAACATCAGAGGGTCAGATGTGAAGCACTCAGTGATTTTGATCAAATGACTCATCAGTTATTGATCTGTACTACACTGATCTACCACGTTAGTAAAGCTGGTGTTCTGGTGGTGGAGGGAGACCTCGGATCATGTTCTGGTGTTGGAGCAGTGATCTGCTGATGGTTCAGTTTAATGAGCTTCTTCAAAATCCTCCCTGACATCACCACTGAAAGGATGTCCATGAAAACAGACTGAAAATTACTGATATGTTCACAATCTGAGAGTTTATAATCAATCAATCAATCAATATACTTTATTAATCCCAAGGGAAATTACGGTTACAGCAGGCAGCACGCTAATGGCGCATGCGCACTTACAAAGGAACCTTCTGACCAAACTAAACACAAACAACACATTGGGGAGACATGTCAGAGAGATAGGCTGATAGGAAAAAAACAAAACTTAGTAAAAATTACTGATATTTTCACAATCTGAGTTTAAAAGTTGACAGACTTGATTCAGATGAAGTTATTTGAGCAGAAACTCCTGGATCTTTATCCTGTGTTGATCTAATCCTTCATGGTTCCTCCACAGAGTGGACCAGCAGAGCTCAGAGGTTCCCAGTGGTCAGTCTGCCCAGCAGCATCAAACACAGCTGGACTCCATATTTATGGTCTGTACATGTACAACAACTACTGTTACATCTATTGTGTCCACAGTCATCTCCATGCTGCTCTTTGTAGACCAGTGGATTGTCAGTGTGTCCAACATGGATCTGATGTTTGGCTCCATGATTTCAGTCTGATTGGATCATTCATAAATATTCTGTTCCAGCTGCTGGAGGACAACATCATCACTTTTGTGAAGAACGAGCTGAAGAAGATCCAGAAGGTTCTGAGTCCAGATTACCCAGAATGCTTAGAGAGTCAGATGAGCAGCAGAGAGGCATTTGTGAAGATCACAGTGGACTTCCTGAGGAGAATGAAGCAGGAGGAGCTGGCTGAGCGTCTGCAGAGCAGTAAGCGGATTTATCTAAAGATTTAAGCTGCTGGATAAATGAATATTTTCTAATGTCTGAAGAGACGGAGCAACATGTTTTAAAGATTCATTCTTTTTGGAATCAAGTGTTTGTTTCCACTTTCAAATTATTTTCTACATATTTCTTCTCTTTCAGAACTTCAAGCTGCAGTTTGTCCTCGTAACCTTAAATCCAGCCTGAAGAAGAAGTTCCAGTGTGTGTTTGAGGGCATCGCTAAAGCAGGAAGCCCAACCCTTCTGAATCAGATCTACACAGAGCTCTACATCACAGAGGGAGGGACTGCAGAGGTCAATGATGAACATGAGGTCAGGCAGATTGAAACAGCATCCAGGAAACCAGACAGACCAGAAACAACCATCAGACAAGAAGACATCTTTAAAGCCTCACCTGGAAGAGATGAACCAATCAGAACAGTGCTGACAAAGGGAGTGGCTGGCATTGGGAAAACAGTCTTAACACAGAAATACAGCCTGGACTGGGCTGAAGACAAAGCCAACCAGGACTTCCAGTTCATATTTCCATTCACTTTCAGAGAGCTGAATGTGCTGAAAGAGGAAAAGTTCAGCTTGGTGGAACTTGTTCATCACTTCTTTGCTGAAACCAAAGAAGCAGGAATCTGCAGCTTTGAAGACTTCCAGGTTGTGTTCATCTTTGATGGTCTGGATGAGTGTCGACTTCCTCTGGACTTCCACAAAACTACAATCCTAACTGACCCTAGAAAGTCCACCTCAGTGGATGTGCTGCTGATAAACCTCATCAGGGGGAAACTGCTTCCCTCTGCTCGCCTCTGGATAACCACACGACCTGCAGCAGCCAATCAGATCCCTCCTCAGTGTGTCAACATGGTGACAGAGGTCAGAGGGTTCACTGACCCACAGAAGGAGGAGTACTTCAGGAAGAGATTCAGAGATGAGGAGCAGGCCAGCAGGATCATCTCCCACATCAAGACATCACGAAGCCTCCACATCATGTGCCACATCCCAGTCTTCTGCTGGATCACTGCTACAGTTCTGGAGGATGTGCTGGAAACCAGAGAGGGAGGACAGCTGCCCAACACCCTGACTGAGATGTACATCCACTTCCTGGTGGTTCAGGCCAAAGTGAAGAAGGTCAAGTATGATGGAGGAGCTGAGACAGATCCACACTGGAGTCCAGAGAGCAGGAAGATGATGGAGTGTCTGGGAAAACTGGCTTTTGATCAGCTGCAGAAAGGAAACCTGATCTTCTATGAATCAGACCTGACAGAGTGTGGCATCGATATCAGAGCAGCCTCAGTGTACTCAGGAGTGTTCACACAGATCTTCAAAGAGGAGAGAGGACTGTACCAGGACAAGGTGTTCTGCTTCATCCATCTGAGTGTTCAGGAGTTTCTGGCTGCTCTTCATGTCCATCTGACCTGCATCAACTCTGGACTCAATCTGCTGGAAGAACAACAAACAACCTCCAAGAAACCTAAATTATTTAAAAAGAGTTTAATCTCTCTCCACCGGAGTGCTGTGAACAAGGCCTTACAGAGTCCAAATGGACACCTGGACTTGTTCCTCCGCTTCCTCCTGGGTCTTTCACTGCAGACCAATCAGACTCTCCTACGAGGTCTGCTGACACAGACAGGAAGTAGCTCACAGACCAATCAGAAAACAGTCCAGTACATCAAGGAGAAGCTCAGTAAGAATCTGTCTGCAGAGAAAAGCATCAATCTGTTCCACTGTCTGAATGAACTGAATGATCGTTCTCTAGTGGAGGAGATCCAACAGTCCCTGAGATCAGGACGTCTCTCCACAGATAAACTGTCTCCCGCTCAGTGGTCAGCTCTGGTCTTCATCTTACTGTCATCAGAAGAAGATCTGGATGAGTTTGACCTGAAGAAATACTCTGCTTCAGAGGAGGCTCTTCTGAGGCTGCTGCCAGTGGTCAAAGCCTCCAACAAAGCTCTGTGAGTACATTTGTACTCATGTCTTTACTTTTAACATCCGACTGTGTCAGTAATTTATTTCACCAGGCTTTCTGTCTTTGTATGAATTTGTATCCTAAAGTTTTGGGATTTCTCTAATACAACTGTAACCTCTTTGATGGCTCCAGAACTCGGTGCACTCGAGACGCTGAATCCACCATAAACTCTGACATCACTGCTGCTGTTATGTTTTTTTAATAATAATGTGTATGTGTTAGTCCCCGTAGGGAAATTACTCCTCTGCATTTAACCCATTCACCCAGTGAAGCAGTGGGCAGCCACCAATGCAGCGCCTGGGGAGCAGTGTGTAGGGACGGTACCTTGCTCAGGGGTACCTCAGGGTAGCCGTTTTAGTGGAGTCGAACCCCCGACCTTCCGACCATGGGGCCACCACTCTACCTACTGAGCTATCCCTGCCCCCCCATGTTATCAGTCTTTGTTTAAAAACTTAGGCTGCATGTGCCTGATGTTGTGATACTTTATATTCACATGCATGCTCCTAGATACATTTCTACTGCAGGTCTATTTTTAGTCACAAATATTGGTGAAACACTTGCTTTTCCATGCATGGTGGGTCCTGCATTAAAGAAAGCATTTGAATTACTCAGTGAATCATGGCAGCCAGTCAGTTACACTTCAATCTCTGCTTCGGTCCTCCACAGTGTGTTTGTTGTTTCTTTGTTGTTGTTGGCCTGCTCTCTCCTCTCACTCCAGTCTGGCTGCAGCAGATGTTTGTCCCTCCCTGAACCTGCTTTTCTTCCAGTTTTTCTTTCACACTGTTGTCAAAATGTTGGTACAGACTTGGGTGCAACACCTCAGTTCATCTTCAGTCTGAAACCAGCTGTTTTATCCCCTCAAGCACACCTCCCCTGGTCATCTCTGCTGTGGTTGCTATAAAATTTAATCTTGATTAAAAAAAAAGAAAAATCTCAAGTCAGACTTGATGCCATTTATTGGCAGCATGGTGCCTGTTTGTCTTTGATGATAAACTGCAGCACAGTCTAAAGCAAACCTTCTGACTTTATTGACTTTATGCATGTATATATTCTTCCTGTTCACCTTGGACACACAACAGCTCTCTGTTAGGTGTGACTGGATCTAGAACACAATTCAGATCAGCCAACATATCCTAATCTAGATGATTTTTAAGGTGGTATCTGGGACAAAAGTTAAAGTTAAAAGTTAAAAAAAAGTTGTTGGTTGATGATACACTGCTGACTGCTGTAGCTTACCTGGCTGAGCAGGTGACCCATGTACTGAAGGTTAGAGTCGTGACTCCAGGGCCTGGTTTGAGTCTGCCCAAGACCATTTCCTGTGTGTCATTCTCCTCACTTCTCCCTCCCTTCCTGTCTTCTCTGTCCTATACAGTGAAGACAAAAGGCCTCAAGTTGTGAAAACTCTCCCCCTTCATCATTTTACAAATCATCTCTCTCATCTAAAATCACCAGTATTCTCTGAGTAGAGAATCTTTTCACAATCTTGAATGATAAGGATCCAAGTGGGTAAAGTTATTTATTTATTGTGTTCCTATTTGCAGCTGGGATAGATTGTGAAAAACTCTCGGCTGCCAAAATTACATCCAGTTTAGAAGAAAAACATTGAGTGAAGTGTTTGTTTCATCATCCTTCACAGCTCATCCACCAGGTGTCACAAACTGCAGCAGGACAGTACAAAGCATGTCATACTGGGTGGCTGCAACAACCAGAGTTTTACCTACCTTTGGTTTTTCTTGACAGCATGAGCGTAATATTTACTGAACAGAGTCGTCTTCTGTAATCTTTTCAGATTCAGAACACTGTATTTATTTTCAAGGGGCAATTAGGATACTGACCTTGCCAACCGTACATACAATACACAAACATCGCATTGGGGAGACAGGTCAGGCCAGGTAGCTGGCCGGTCAGCCGCTAGAGCAGCGACCCGGAACTGAACAGCAGAAAATGCACAACACCAGGAAAGATGAGGAGAAAAAAGAACTCCACCCAGACTGAGCTCCAACAGGGAGATCAGTTTGAGAACAGAAAAAAAATGACCTTAGTGCAGAGCACATGAAAACTCTTAATGCGCCATAGAAACACATGACAAGCAACAGGGATGGGTAAAAGGTGAGAGACAGCTGGTGTAGACAGCGCATCCGGGCCTGCAGCATTTGCGCTGGTCTCCTCGACCCACCGCCTGCACCGGGAGGGGATAAGCATGCTTAGGATGGGAAGGAACAGTCTAAACACCGTCTGTCATCAGGGTGAGATTTGTTATGTTCAGCTCCAGCCTTGAGACCACAGCTGGCGCCGGTATGTTAGCCGCATGAAATGATGGTGTTTTTTTTTAGTCCCAACAACTGCATGTCAATTTCACAGCTGATCTAACAGTCCGTCACTCGTCTCTCAATCTCCCCTTGGAGAGCCACGAGCTTCTCCGAGAGGTTATCAGTTTTGCGCTCAAAGAGCAAAGTCTGAGAACTCACGACCGCCACGAGCTTCTTCAAGATCTTATCCGTGCTGCGTTCAATGAGCCCATTTTGAGAAGTCACGACCCGTCCCATTGTTTCAGTCACAGCAGGCAGCTTGGTGGGGTTTTGAACAGCTGATTCTGCTTTCTTTAATCTTCAATAAGCCAGGGCCAAGCCAGCTCAGATCCGCATGAACCCTTTGCTGCTGTGAATGTCCGTGCTGCTATATTTCAGTATCAGGCTAAATGTACAAATGGATCTGAGAAGATTTCCAATCATGTTTCTACTAGATTTGCAGTTTGTTTTCATGTCTTCGGACTCAGAAGGTGGAGCAGGCGAGGCTTACAAGGAGTAAGTGCTGATATAGAAGAAGAGTTGTGTTTTAATGAAGCTATTTAGTTAACCAATAATTGTATTGCATGCTGGCATTAAAAAATGTTTCATTTGACTGATTTAATTAGTTAATTTGTTTGTTTTCTTCCAGACTGAGTGGCTGTAACCTCTCAGAGAGAAGCTGTGATGCTCTGTCCTCAGTTCTCAACTCCCAGTCCTCTAGTCTGAAAGAGCTGGACCTGAGTAACAATGACCTGCGGGATTCAGGAGTGAAGCTTCTGTCTGCTGCACTGCAGAGTCCACATTGTACACTGGAAACTCTCAGGTCAGGATCCAAACATCCCCACTGCTGATCATTAAATTATATTATTGTATAAACAACCGAGCTTTATAGAATTGGCAGGTGAACTTTTCTTTATCTTTGGCTTGCTTAGGAGATTCTTAATTACTGTCTGAAGAGTTTTTACAGTCACATATTTTGTTTTAATGGTAAAACAGAATTATTGTTCAGTTCAATGAGCAGGTAGCTGTGAGATTCATAATAATGAGGTATATTTGTATTAAAGATGACTAAACTTGAACAGTAGCTGTGTGAGTTACTTTGTTTACTCATGTGCAAGGATGTTGTGATTAATTTAAAGCTGAAGTAAACTTGTAATGAGTTTAATAGAGTTTCTGAGGTAAGTGTACTTGGAGATATTTATGTGTTTACTAAAGTCCAGGAGCAGGAGGCTGTGTGTAGCATAGAGGAACCCAGACCTCAGCTTTGTGTCCTGGTTTCTGTTGCTGCTGTTACAGTTTCCCCTTATCGTTCCCTTCAACAGTCTCCTCACTGTAACACATCAAAGTGATTCACGTCTGAATGTTGCAATGTTCTATTAAAACTAAAAGCGATGTTTCATACACCCACGTGGTTCAGTCACACAGTAACTGATGGTAAATAATGTTTGTGTTGAGCACATCGCACAGGTCAGCTGCTCCACACAGATCTCAGGTTTACATGCTGGAACAGTTTGTGATCATGAAGGATAAACCTCACTTCCTTTTTGTTTCATACAGATGTGACATGAACAATAACACATTCATGAAATCCTTTTAGGAACACAAACACTATTGTAGCTGGAGAATATATTTGAATGTAGGATAATGTAGGGGATCATAAACAACAGTAATAACTAACCACCATCTCACCATTTGGGTTGGTAGCTGCATGTTGATTGATGAAGTGATTTTCTTCTTCCTCCATTTCTACCTTATTAACATCAGATTAAAAGCTGCACAGAGACAGGCACTGGACGAGTTTAGCCTAGCTTAGTACAAGGACTGGACATGGGGGAAACGTCTCTCATCACTGGATCAAAACATGAAAACAAATCTGAAGTAAAGTTTTGTTGAAGTGAACTGTGGTGGTGCCCAATGTTCCCTCTAAGCTGCGTGCGTGCACAATTGCACACTGCTGGCCCGGTCTCTGCGCACAAAAAAATTAAAATAAAAACTTTAACAATTCTGTTTTGCAGTTTTAGTCAGTAAGTGACTGGCTGTATGGGCAGAAATCTGTGCCATCAGAAACTGAATTTGAATAAGTTAAATTTGAATTTGAATTACTCGGATTGAATCTGAATTGTAACTTGAATGAAAGCTTTTGAAAACTGAATTTGAATTAGTCTAATTTGAAATTGAATTTATGGTTTGAAAATGAATTGATTTGCTTTGAAACTGCATTTTATCCTTTAAAAATTCAGCTCTCGAATAATTTCAGATTCACTTCTCACCATTCAGTTTCAGTTCTACAATTCAATTTCAGTTCCAAAATTCAGTTTTTTGGGACTTACATCCGGTTCCGGTTCAAGCGCAGATTAATAGAACTACAGACGGATAGCGTTACTGACGGGAATCTACAGCGTCTTGAGCTGAATTAAGACTTCAGAAGTCATTCGTCATGTCGAATGACCAGCGGATAAACTCTCAGGTTGGTAATAAATGTATTACATGTATAAGAACAAGCGTCATGTTAACAAATGATAGCCGTACAGTAACCTTTATGCTTATTGTAGCTGCTAGCTAAAAACGCTAATTTAGCGTAGTTTGTCCTGAATTCAGCTTTGACAAACAAATATGATCGACTGTTTCTAGTAGAATTCCAAAGTTGTCATCTTGTACCCTGTCAGAGCCCTGTATGCTTGCAGAGACCCCTACAGTAAGGAAACATGCAAAACGCTGTCCAAACCTTTGTATTTGAGCTTTATTTATGTCTTACACAGCATCCCAACTCTTTAGCGAACTTAATATCTTTAGCTAAAGTGAATAGTTAGTCTAATTCATTAGTGCAGCATTACTGGATCACCTCTGTTTGAAGTGATATAATATGATATACAACTATCACTGAAACAGCAAACTTTGTAAATAAACAACACTTCTCATTCTCTAAACGTTTGGCCACAGCTGTAGATTACACTATCAGTGCTTGTTCACTCTTGACAATAATTACATTTCTAAATTCTCTTTGTGCATTTACAGGTAAACAATATCTAATATTTTATCTAAATGACTGCTTTGTCTTTGAAAAGGTGAAGAGCCTGAGGCCGGTGACACTCCAGTTCTACACTAAGTACATCCTTACGGTGGCTCACAGGACAAGGCAACATTCCTGTCCTGCCAGAAGAGAAGAGAAACTTCAGAGTCTTCATGAAGTTCAACCACACCTGTCATATGGAATATGACAGGGGTCTCAAACTCCAGTCCTTGAGGGCCGGTGTCATGCAACTTTTCCATGCCCTCGAGGACTGGAGTTTGAGACCCCTGCTGTATGGTGTTCATGCTGTTTTCTACCCCACAGTTACAGCATGTCTGACTGCCTGTTCAGCATGTGCAAAAATATATGATGAGTTTAAGCATGTGATGACTAAGGCCTTCCATTATGGTGTTTGTCATCACATGTCACAGACATCTGGATGATCATTTGGAATAAACAAAAAAACAAAAAACTTGTTACTTCATCTTTTATCTTTATTATTATTATTGTTCTTATTTTACATTTTTCATTGTTAGGCATTGGGTTTATTTGTAGTAGTCCTTTCCAGCTTCTTTCCCTCTTCCATATTACTGTGTCAGCTTGTCAGCATCTATTTGGGTTTGGGAGTGGAACAGGAAGTAAGGAACAGAAAGTGCCATTTAAACCAGGAGAGGTTCTTATATTTCAGAAGAAGGGATTAATTCAAAAGAAATGACCTCAATGCCATATTTTATTTAGGAACCCTAGAGAGCACTTTGCAAAATAACACATTCTTATAATTTCACCCTCAGATGAGCCAAGCTACGAGTGTCAGGGAAGGTGATGTAGGTACAGAGATGTGAGAGTGGTTAAGTTAATGTCTCTTGTCTAGATGAAGGCACAGGAGGGATCAATGGCACGGCGTAGAAATTCAGTATCTTCAGTGGACACTCCATTTCTGGCACAAAACACCTGTAAAAGATGGTCGATTTAGGAGGTGACCCGACAACTTCAGCCTGTCAAACATAGCAATGGAGCAGTATGTTTAAAAAAAAAAATCTAATTAAGCATGCACTCAGTACCCTAAGAATTATTATGGAGGTTAAACACAGTGATAGTTGTATATCATATTATATCACTTCAAACAGAGGTGATCCAGTAATGCTGCACTAATGAATTAGACTAACTATTCACTTTAGCTAAAGATATTAAGTTAGCTAAAGAGTTGGGATGCTGTGTAAGACATAAATAAAGCTAAAATACAAAGGTTTGGACAGCGTTTTGCATGTTTCCTTACTGTAGGGGTCTCTGCAAGCATACAGGGCTCTGACAGGGTACAAGATGACAACTTTGGAATTCTACTAGAAACAGTCGATCATATTTGTTTGTCAAAGCTGAAATCAGGGCAAACTACGCTAAATTAGCGTTTTTAGCTAGCAGCTACAATAAGCATAAAGGTTACTGTACGGCTATCATTTGTTAACATGACGCTTGTTCTTATACATGTAATACATTTATTACCAACCTGAGAGTTTATCCGCTGGTCATTCGACATGACGAATGACTTCTGAAGTCTTAATTCAGCTCAAGACGCTATAGATTCCCGTCAGTAACGCTATCAGTCTGTAGTTCTATTAATCTGCGCTTGAACCGGAACCGGATGTAAGTCCCAAAAAACTGAATTTTGGAACTGAAATTGAATTGTAGAACTGAAACTGAATGGTGAGAAGTGAATCTGAAATTATTCGAGAGCTGAATTTTTAAAGGATAAAATGCAGTTTCAAAGCAAATCAATTCATTTTCAAACCATAAATTCAATTTCAAATTAGACTAATTCAAATTCAGTTTTCAAAAGCTTTCATTCAAGTTACAATTCAGATTCAATCCGAGTAATTCAAATTCAAATTTAACTTATTCAAATTCAGTTTCTGATGGCACAGATTTCTGCCTATATGGCTGCTCCAGTATGGGATTAGAACGATGCCACCTTATCCCACAGTCCAGCCACTGATGCGATTCACATTCGTATATACGCAGCTAATCAAGGTGGTTGACAGGTTATGACAGCGTCCTTATGTGCCGACACCGGTGTTTTAGCTAGCAAAGCGGCGTGGCTGATGTGGAGTGAAGCCACGTTAATGACAACGTGTCCAACCATTGGAGATGTGAGCAGGACAGACGGAACAACTGACGGGAAAAGTGTGGACTTTATACCAGTTTTTAAATTGTGTTGATAGGCCACGTAAAACCAGAGTTATGATAAAATATCTGCAATGTTTGGTTTTCTTCCTGAATACTGTCGTTGTTTATATTTACCTCGGGACAAACGGTAAAAACAAGCGCACTCCACCTGTGAGCAAAAACAAAACCAAAACACCCCCACCCTTTCCTATTGGTGGAAAAATGTACCATGTCGACCAATCAAAACATGGCATTTGTTGTTTAGGAAGGGGGCAATTTTAGGAGTGACGGCGGTGCTTTGAGATTTGAGAGATTTGCGACGTTCAGCGCAAAGTAGTTAGCGTGTAGTTAGCCTCTAGTTAGTGTGTAGTTAGCGTGTAGTTAGCCTATAGTTAGCGTGTAGTCAGTGTGTAGTGTAGTCAATAGATTTGTTGTGTGTGTCAGAACAATGAGGCGACTGCTGAATGTTACAGGTGTTACAGGAGTGATACATCTCCTGCTGTCAGGCCTGCAGGTATCAGGCTGTTGTTCTCCTTTATCTCATAGTGGACAGAAATTATTTTTTGGAGTGGCACAAATAATTTGTGTGCCATCAGATCTGATGCACAACAGCTGATTGTTCTGTAAATAGTTTGAAATGTTTATTTAAAAAAACGCCTTGGCTGCATTTTTAGGTAAACAGCTGCAAAAAACTTTGTTGTTTTCCAAACTGAGTTACTTTTTTGAAGAAGTAACTATATAATCCCAACACTGGTCATGACCACAGTACACACATTTGCTGTTGCTCACAGTGGTCCAAGGGATCGCTCAGGGATGCTCTTTATTATTGTGTTGGTTTGTTTCCTGTCTCTTGGATGGAGCCCAGCTGTGCGTGGCCCCTGGGCCTGTGGTCAGAGTGTGTGCTGGATAATCCGGCCCAGGATGAGGCCAAACTGAAATGGGATTAAATGTCTTTCACATATTTGAGCCGAATTTAAAAACATCCTCCATAAATATTGAATAATAACAATAATAATAAAGGGTCAGAAGATGACTTTTTGGAATGAAAATGAGCTTGTAGTTTGTCTGCTTTAATCATGTGACTGGAAAAAGGTGTTGGACTTCAAATATGTCCATTTCTTTCACACTTCACCTTTAAAAGTGAAGCCATGTTGTTCCTGGAAGGAAAAACACGACTTTGTCCTGTTTTTATGATAAATGTACGACTCTAATGTGAAACATTCAGAGTTTTTTCTCTTGTTTGTTTGAAGCTGCTTCCTGTTGGCTTCAGCTGTTTGGAATTTCCATTTTCTAAACTTCTACATTCTGAACCTTCTTCAGCTCTGAACAGATGATGAAACACTGAATGATTTCAAGCACTTTGTCTAATAAACTTACATCTTTCATTCTTTATACAGATTGGTGAGCTGTGGTTTGTCAGAGATCAGCTGTGATTATCTGGCAGCAGCGCTGAAGTCCAACCCCTCGTGTCCCAGAGTACTGGACCTGAGTGTAGACTACAACAACCTGCAGGATTCAGGACTGAAGCAGCTGTGTGTTCTTCTGGAGAACCCACGATGTCGATTTGAAACTCTGAGGTCAGTCACCATGTTTTAGTTGTGCTGAGATGAATATGATGTGTGAGTTGTGCTGACACTGTGGATCAGCAGGCCCACAAACCTCTATAAAGGAAGTCTGGTTCTACACTTTTTAGAACTTCTGATCCCTGATCCTCTGAGTCTGACTCAGTAGATAATGCAGAGTTCTGAGCTGATGTGGGTGAGCACTAACATAGATAAATACTCAGATTTACATCTTTATTGTCTCACAAAGAGTTAAAAAGTGAATGTGCACAGAGAGGTTGGTGGTGAGATGGGCACTTTCAGCACTGTAGATCTGTTCCAGCTCAGTGTTGATGGAAATAATCCGGAGAGCAGGATTCCTTGATGAATGTCACATCTTCTTAAAGTTATAATCCGCAGGGAAAACTGTGAAACTGTCGATCTGATATCTACTCAGCCAATCAGGTGTTTACATCATATTCACTGATCTTCAGCCCCACCTTATTATCACCCCTCTCTCTTTTACATCTGAATTATCTTCACTTCACATTTCAGTCAGGTCAGATTTCATTAGCACGTTCACTTTAGCATAATCCATTTTAATCCAAACACCTTTGTCTTTAAACTCTGTCAGTTACAGTATATCCAGTACAATCCTCTGTTTCACTGAGTCACACACATTCAGAGATCAGAGTGTCCTGTGTGTGCTCTCATTCACTCACTCTCATATGGCTGAAGTCTGTTTGTACACAGGCTAACCTCAAGAAATCACACGATAGGGTGGGGCTAGGTTTCACAATGAGCTCTCCTTGGCTGATTGTGACCTACACCCATTTTCACACCTTGGCTCGTGTGATTAGGTAGAGGATCATCAGGGGGGTTCATGACCCCCTTGGTGGACTCTCCCACAAGGCTTACATCTGGGACTCTCCACCATTTGACCCTAGAAATAAAGAAGCTTCTTGGATGAGAGGTGAAATGTCTTCAAGAAACTTAAAGAAGTCCAGATGCCTTTTTTTCTAAGCTCTTTAGATGACTGCGAACCTTCACAGACACCTCATCAGTGTGACTCTCAGAGCTACCAGCCCTTTCCTAAAATCACAAAGCTCTTCATTGAAACCAATGATATCAAAGCTAGAATCACATGGGTCCAAGTCTTCTGCTGATTCAGCATCACATTCATCTTTTGTCCTTGCTCTGCATCCCCACCATGGACTTCATTCCTTTCTAAGCCAGCCTTGAGTGTCCTTTATAGTATAGTTCCTGTTTTCAAAGTAATCCCCATTTTTCCCAGAAAGAAATGTAAGTAGAAATCGATGATCTAAATGAGAACATGAGCCTTTAAAAAGGCTCTTCTGAGGCTGCTGCCAGTAGTCAAACCCTCCAACAAAGCTCTGTAAGTAAATCTGTGATCATAGCTTTAGTTTTTAAATGTTTATTCTAGTTAACACAGATCAGGTGGAACAACTCAAATAAAATATCAAAAATATTAAGTGGTGATCGGTACTCAGTTTGTTCAATACTGAATACATTGGAGCACAAATTGTCCACATTTCTGAAATATTTCTGGGTGTAACTGTTACCAAAGTGCAATTTAGACCTGGCCTGTGGTTGTTATCTAAGTGATCATCAATTCTACTAAAACAAATACAAAATAAAGACATTTAACACATTTTGTTGATATCAAAAGCACACTGAACAATTCAGTGTTGTTTTACTGCTGTTCTCTCTTCTTCTCCTCTGATTCTCTCCACATGTTGCTCTGCATCAGTGCTCAGTTTCCTGACAAAAACAAGATTAAATATTGCTAAATATAATAGTATCTCATTACACTTCAACATAAGTGTTTTATTTTTGTAATTGTTTACCTGTTATTTTTCAGACTGAGTCACTGTGACCTGTCAGAGAGAAGCTGTGAAGCTCTTGCCTCAGGTCTCAACTCTCAGACCTCTAACCTGAGACAGCTGGACCTGAGTAACATTAACCTGAAGGATTCAGGTGTGAAGCTTCTGTCTGAAATACTGAAGTGTCCACACTGTACACTGGAAACTCTCAGGTGAGATCAAGCATTGTTTTTTCATCAACTGACAGAATTAGCAAATTAATAATAAGGCAGTCCTCTAAAAAGAGGAGAAGTGGAGGTGTTTTGAAGGGCAACATACTCTTATGTTAACAAGACAGGAAGTAGTTCCTGGGAACTGCTTCCTTTTTTATTGTCTGAGTAGAAACATGATGGTAAAACAGTGATGAGTTTCCAGAGGTGAATCCACAGCACACAACACAACAATGCTGCTGAAAGCAGACTTCTCACAGATTCTGAGACTGCAGGTTTCATCACTGTCCAACCAAAATTCACTGAACCAGCAGTAAATGAACGTCCAAAACTACGCTTCATGTTTAAAAAAACAGATGATCAGGGGGATTTGTGTTTACATCTTTTTTGTGTAATCTGTTCACCTGCTGTTTCAGCTGTTTGGTGGTTGTTGAGATGGTTTTGTGAACTTTTAGCTGAGATTCTGACATTTCTGTAGATACCACACATGTCTAATTACTTTGTATAGCATGAATGGCCATAACGAGGTTTTTAACAGTAAGAAAAGTTGTAAAACGTAAGAAAATATAGTTAAAAGTCCAAAACCTTCTATGTCTGGTCGCTTGTGGTAAGGAGCAGATCAAACGAGTAAAGAATTACGTTATAATTATAAATGGCTTCAACAGCACATTCAGGTCTGTGAGACTCGTTCAGACACTGAGCCGTGGCTCTGTGCTACATGCACATATTTCTGCATCTCTGCCATTCAGACACACTTTATATGTAGTTTATTTTATGTAGTATTCAATGCTGAACTGTACATTTAGTCTTTTTAAAGGCAGCAATTTGTATTCTGTGTTTTCATAAAAGCCTTATTTTTATCCATTTACTGCTATTAGGAATAACACACGTGAGGTTTAAGATCTGGACGAGTTTGAAACCTTTTGTCCTCCACAATGGAAAATGGGTGGAAATAAAAATGGGTCTCACTTTAGCCAGCTCCTAATTTTATCAGTTCTACTCTCAGCGTCTCCTGTATATCTCCTATATAAATGTTGCACTCAGCTTTGTGATCTCCAGTATCACTGAAATGCAGCCAGATGCTGCTCATTTTGCCTTTTCACTCTTTCCTGACACGCTTGCATTTCAATACAGCTCCCATTTCTCTGTGTACCTGGTCTATACCACTACCCTTGCTGTCTATGGGACATGTCTTCTTTCACATAATGGTATGATCCCAGTCTTTCTCTTAAAGTGTTTGGCCACATGGTTTGCTCATCAGAATAAAACCTCAGCCGTGCTCACATTGATTATCAGCAAGCCTGAAAATTCATCAATATTTGACATATGAAATTATCTCAGGGGCTGGATTTGGCCCACGGGCCATATGTTTGACACCCCTGGTTTACACAGTTTGGTATTCAATGTACGAGTTAGCTCTTAGCTAACTAGCAGACAAGCTAACTGCTGGGACTGCGTCTGTCTAACAAGAGCGTCAGACACTCAGACTGGTTTTCTTTGTGGATGATGATGTGTTCTCACACTGATCCTTCATTCTGATGCTGCCATCCACCCACTGCTCCTGGATTCCTCACCATCATCTCCATCAGCCCTCACAATACTCCACCTTCATCAGCTTCATGTTCAGGAGCCTGGATGGACAGTAATTCTTTCCATGGGTTATGGTGAGAGCTGAAGTCAAACAGCAGTGAGAAATGAAAGACTGATTTCTATTTAGTCTTGTGATGTGCAGCTTTGTTCAGAGCATTAAGGCCCAGCAAAGATTACTGAGGTCACAGAGTCACTGATGAAACCTGTGTGCTTACAGAAACTGAAACCAGATGAACCAGAATAGAAGGACATTAAAATGAAGTGTCAGCTACACAAAGGCAAAGCTGTTCAGTTGTTGGTGTGAGTTATTTAAATGGAGGATGGAGTCAGACTTTAAGCTGCTGGACTCAGTCACTATATCCTGTTCTCCTCATAGAACCTGGATACACAGACTCACCTGTGACACAGTGACACACAGTGTGGCTACACACACATTAGAAAGTGGATCAGTCACACTTGTGCAATCATTTGTTGTGCTGGGAAACCATGAACACCATTAATGGCTTTGTTACAGCAACATTCAATCATGAGTTCAAAAGTAGTGTATTGTGTCCTTATGTTAATAGTACTGCAGTATGAGAAGTGCAACATTCAGTGTGCAGAAACAAATCAGGTGCTTTCTAACAGCAGTGTTCCCTTTAACACAGCAGCAGTTCAAATATTTCTGTCAGTCTGAGCTGAAACATGAATCTAATCAAATATCAAATCAAAGTTCTTTGCCTCTGCCAGGACGTCAACATTTGATCTAGTTTTTTACAAAGTTCCCCTCAGAGTCCAGAGACACCAACATACCTTTGACCAACAGCAAGTGAACGTTTATAAATGTGTGTTTTCAGAACAGGAACCAGCAGAACTATTTTTCTGTTATCAGGCAGCAGCACAAACGCTCATCAGCTCATTTACTGTGCAGGGACTTTGAGTGTGTGAAGTGTGTGTTTGTACTGGATTTCCTTTGGAGAATCTCAGTCAGAAACAAGACAAAGAAAAACTCTTTCAATAGTCCAGGTTGAGTTGACAACATGAACTGCATTTATCTTCCTCTGACTTGACATGTTCTTCCTCCTCTGCACTGAGCCAGCTGCTAAGACTCACAAGCTCACTGACATTTTCTGATGATAAAGAAACTCTCTTCTTCTGTACAATATGAGCAGCAACAGAGAACAAGCTTTCACAGGTACAGATGTTGCAGCTGTGGCCAAGTACATGTGCTGCATGTTTGGAGCAGCACTCTAATGGACAGGCCTCTGTACTGATGGTGGGCTCTGCTCTGTATCCACCACACTGTTCTCAGCTGAGTCTTCCTCCTGTTCACACTCTGATGAAGCACCAATAGGACCAACTTTTTCTCTGGTGGCTCGGATGTTGTTGCTTCCACAGGTTTCCCTCCAACAACCCTCTGTTCCTTCAGTAAGTTCAGTAAGATCTGGGAAAACACTTGAGCTCCTTGAATCTGGCTCCAGTGCAGCAGCAGCTTTCACATATACAATGTTGGCATTTTGCTTGCGTGTCTCCAGGTCTGTTCTGAATGTAGACTTGAATCTGACCACGTAGGCGGAGTCATCATCTGAGCTCTCCATCAGCTGAGAGAGACGACAAAACACAGAATCACAGAGCATGAAACCAACTTTTCTCCTCCCAGAAGTTCAGTCACAGACCTGCAACAGAAACAAGAATCAAAGATTCAAATGAGAATGTAGAGCATTCATGTACTTATATACACAAACATGTCCTCTACATATTCATGCTGTATTTACACACACATACAGAGGCTGTTTGTCTCTCACACTCAGACAGGACACTGAGAAATACATCATGTTAAATATACCTGCAGGGCTCCAGCTGTGCACGTTGTCCCTGTTAGCTGTGATTGCCATGGCAACCTTTGTGTTGTGCGCGATGCAGGGACGTGTTCAAAAGCAGTGTTACGGGTTCAAAATATTGGGGATGGATACAAGAGGAAAACCAAAATAACAACACTGGTCCGGCCGAGTCAGGTCAAAACGATGATTTTAATGAACACACGTGTGGGAGATGGATACTGCAGGCAGACAGCACCGATCTCTCTCCGAAAACCACACAACAATAGTTTTTATGAACATCAGGGTATTAGAACGCCCCCTCATGCGTAAAGTAGGTACAATACAATCAATGTTGACAACTTTTAACACATTAAAAGAACATCTTCTTCCCGAGGCCAGATCCTTCCCAGTAATCTTCCACTCTGCTTATCCCCTGGAACAAACAGTCTCTCCTGCAAGCACAATCAAACAGCTACAAGGCCTTGCAAACTGTTTTCTAAATATTTGAACTCTCCCCTACACATGAGTTTAACTACTGCCTGTGTGTGTGCGTGTGTGCCTCGACCTCAGCATTCACTCTGTCTATAAGGACAGAGGCCAACTCTTCATGTGTGCAGTGACCTAACTGAAACCATACAGGTAATATGTTGAATAAATGTTCTAATCAAATGCCACTACTCAAAGCTTAATAAAAGAATATAAATGAATAAAGGATAATGATGCATGACATGGTATATGTGTTTTGTAAGCATGTTCTTTCTATAGCTCAAGATCCTTAACACAATAGATTGTTTGGTCCTCGCGCCGAACAAAGTTTCCGACCCTCCACTAGTTGATCGAGCCCCCCTCATTGGCAAGCACAAAAATACAATGCATGTATATGAAAATAATTATCACTGCTCCTGTAATAGAAAATGTTAATATGGGACTACGACGATACCTGTAATAGAAGTTGTAACATAAGGCCGACAGCCTAAAGAAATTCTCTAATACGATCACAATTAATGATGATGAGTAAATGAACTGAGTAATTATTGCCAATACACACTACTTAAAGGTTAACAAAAGATATAACTAAATAAAAGATCATAAAATAACATGATGTAAGTGTCTTGTAAGCATGTGCGGCCTTCTACGCTCTGAGCCACTTCCCTCAATAGATCAGTCAGACATCCCGCTGACTGTAGCTTTTAACCCTTACTGACTTGAGCACAACTCCATAATAAGCACCAAGCAGCAATGTGTATAAAGATGATCCAGGTTACACCTGTAATGAAAGATTATATGATTATACTAACACCTGTAAATAGAAGATTAACATGAGGTTATAACAATCACTGGCATCCAAACTTTAATGTAATATCAATAGCTTCAATAAATGCTTTAATGCAATGCTTATTATATGATTCTGATGCAATGATAAAATAACAGTAAAATATCTCTTCTCAGCAGACGTCTGGAAGCAGCAGCATATTTGATGCACTATCTGTACTGAGTGTGCTGACTTTATTTCAAATGTCCCACTGCTGTGCAACATGAATCACATGTTAGCACGTTTCTGTAACTCCCAGCCACGCCCAGTAGTCTCCAGAGAGACCAACAGCAGGTTCATGTTGTAACGCCGTGGCTTTCGTAGTCTCTCCTTTCTCTACAGCTCATGTGTTCTTCTTGTGATGCTGTGTCTTGAGGCTCATACATGCCGTCATTTGTTGTTCCTAAGAACGTGTCTCAGACCGACTTCTTCAGCAACACTAATCGGCCTGCAGTTTGTCGCTACTCACTTCACTGTGGCGTTTGTTAGCTTGTCTTTCTTTGGTTTATCTAGACTCCTCCCACAAGCTGAATCTGCGTAGTCTGCCCAAGCCTCCCACCTCTGTTTGTTTGGGTTTGTTTGCTGCCATCAACAGCGTGTAATGCATTTAAGTGATACTTCAGACTTCAAGTACTCCGATTATAAAAACTCAACTTTGCTTCCAGATAACTTTGGTTGTATCAACACTGCCTCCTGGAACAGTTTAAAATGAACATGTCAAAGATCTGTACCTGTCTCCATGTTTCTGTTCCCGCCCCTTTCTTTCTGTCCTGGGTCATGTGAGCGCTACAGTAGTATTAGGCCAACCCTCAATGCTCTCATTGGCTGAGATGCAAAATGACGCCCATTTCAGCACTGATCAACAGTCCTCCTGTGACCCATGGCTTTTATATTCAGAGCCAGTGAGCACTTTCACAATAATCATGATTTTAAAAACTGTGATTAAAATAATTGCTGACGTTAATCAATTAATGAGTTAACAAGATAATAACAGGTTAAGTTGCCCTAATAATTAGACTTTGATGACAAACTGATGTGATCTCCATGTTTCCTTTGTTGGACTGTGGGCGAGTGTCAGAATTGAATGTACTGAGTAACATGTAAAGTTTAAATATGTGTCAGTTCCAGTTTTAGAGCTCTAAAGTGCAGCTATCATGTTAGGAATATGTTAGGAATAGACAGTAACACTGAGGTCAAGTCTTTATTTTACCACTCGCTGCATTCTTGATGTTCATGAATTCAGCAGGTTCATGATTGTCTGCAGCATTAATCTCATATTTCCATCTAAAGTGTTGAATTTGACTGTTTGATGTTCTTTATGATCTCTGGCACCAGTTCATCTGTAGGCTGAGCTCAGTCCATCCATTTAGTGAAATAATGTTTAAATGTAGACTTCAACTAATCATTAGCTGCTGTCATTCTTACAAAGCAAAGGAAAACATATGAGCATTAGCTGCTAATGCTTTATCATCTAAAATTAGAATTAGCCCCTAATGGCGTCCTATTTAGCATTAACTCTTCACATCTAGGGTTGCCAACTCCCTGAAAAATAAATAAGGGACACCTCGTGGCCAGGGCCGGGCAACCCAGTTGTCTTCACCCTTCCCAGTGTGGTGAATTTTGTAGCTCTTTCTTTTGTGTGTGAAATTATTTTTTTAACCATTTGACTTGAAGTTGATTTAAGTAGATGCATATTCTTTGTGACATGAACACATGGGAAACAAATGATCATTTAGCCATTTATTTTTAGCTCAAAATGAAACATTAACACAATAAAACAGGTCTCTTTCTTAAACAGAAGCCTGTCATGCTTAACTTTTGAGAATATAAGTGAATCTTTCTTTAAAAGAACTCTGTCCTGCTTAACTTAAAATTATATAAATTAATAGAAAACAATAGAATGAAAAACATTCTTGTAACAGTGCACATTTAGTGCATTTAGTACAATTGGCTTCAGTTGAGGTATTATTTCAGCTTTTCTAATGCTAATCAGCTGCTGCCATTTGTAAACCCGCTTGTTCCCATGATTACGCATCATAACTCATCATCATTATTCATCTATGTATTACTTTTATGTATTAGTCATCTATTTGTTGTAATCATCTATCCTTGCAGTTGTTTATTACACAAAATAAATGATATTATCACACTTCTGGCCACATAGCGCTGATATTCACTGCACATGCCCATATTAACCTTAACCAGAGGGTTTAAAAAAACAAACCAGTGTTTACAGACCATATCTGCTTCTGCCGTGGCCTGGTGGACAACAAATTGGTTAAGGGTTCACGCCCCTCATGTTCTTCATGTGCCCACCATTATGTGCCATTATGGTGACCTTTTTCCAGCCAGGTGTTTTCCTTTTCCCATTCCTCCCAGTACTTTTGCAGCCTTTTTTCTTTCTCTGAGGAGAACAAACATTGCTGGTCTAATGCTGGGCTTACACTGTGCGATTTTTGGCCCATTTTGAGCCGATTTTTGAGTCGTACGACCGATTTGGTGATCGGCCCGAGTTTGGCCTTCATCGTGCATCGTGTAGTATACGTGGGGTAACGAGAAGCGATTAACACCTCACGACCAGCTCCCGATCATCAATCGCTCGTGACGGTGTCACCGCAGCTGTTCACACTGCTCACGCGCAAACACGTAAAAGTCCGTGAAAAAGACGGAGCAGCACGGCGTTGTAGCGTGTGATCTGGACACAAGTGATGGAGGCACAACTTGTAGAACTTTGGAAAGCTCATCCAAACCTTTTGGATGTGGCCTCACAAAATTATCACGACCACAACAACCATGAAAATAGTTGGATCTACATTGCTGCTCAATCACAGCTGCCTGATCAATGTTTTTCATTAGCAATTTAGCAAAGTTGATGGTGGTGGTGTGTGTGTGAGTGAAAGACAGAGAGGGAGAGCCAGTAACAGATTTAAAGTTATAACCTTCATTTTATGGACGCACAGTGTGAGCACTCAGGTCGCATCAGAGCATCGGGCCGTATAGTGTGAGACCTGCATCGTGACCTCTGAACTTATAACCCCTGCGAGTCAATGGTGCAGTTTAAAAATCGCACAGTGTGAGCCCAGCTTTAGGTGTACTGTGGTCCGAGACTTGTGCCACAGTGTCAGTGATTGTTTCCCTGTTGGCCATGCTTCTTGTTGTGGTCATCTGTTGTCTTCAGGTATTTTCTCCGCAAGCGACCTTTCCTCGACCAATGAGATAAGCCGTAATCTGAATTGTCATACTCGATTTGTCATAAGTGTCAGCTCATTGGTCACAGAGCAGGAGAGGGGCTGGGAATTATGTTTTCAAACAAAGCGTTAATTCCATTAACATTTATAGACTACTTTTGATTCTCACTGTATTACGGGACAAAGTGCGTCCCTTTTCAGCTCAATACGGGACGTGTACTTTTGTTTCTAAATACGGGACGATTCCGTTTTTTAAGGGACGGTTAGCAACCCTATTCACATCGCAAGGGAAAAGTTAAAATTGAACGGAAAAAAGTGTTCACATTAGCTACACATATTACTAAAAAGTAAGAAAAAATATTGTTGGCATTAACGGATAATGCTAATTCACCTCAAATTAGTATTAGCTAATAACGGCAACCTACTTAGCATTAGCTGGTCACATTGTTATAAAGCAAGAAGATATGGTATTAGCATTAGATGCCAATTCCTATTCACCTAAAATTAGCATTAGCGACTAATGGCAGTCTATTTAGCATTAACTCCTCACTAATATAATGCTAATTCACATCAAATTAGCATTAGCTGCTAGCATCAGCCTGCCTAGCACTAGCTGTTCACATTGTTAGAAGGGAAGAGAAAACGATATTAGCATTAGCTGGTAATAATTATTGACCCCTAATTAGAATTAGACGCTAATGGCAGTATACTTAGCATTGTTATAATGCAAGAGAAAAGAATTAGCATTATCGAATAATGTTGACCTTGGCCCACTGGAAAAGTTCAGAACTCTGTTTGCTAAAGATTTATTAGTGTTTCTCGATATCTCTTTCTCATTTGAGAAACAGATACATTCTGTTATTAAAACCAGCTGTAAGGTTTATATTGTTGATTGTCATTTATGCTTAGAAATATTTACTCCTATATGAGTTTTATAATCGATTGCATAATGATAGAGGTTTGATCCTTAGTAGTCTGTGAAGACTCTGTGTGCCTTCCAGAGTGCTCTGGCATGCACACACACCGGTCATGAGAGAGGTCGTACCTTCTCTTACTGATTTATGGTGTAGGAGGACACCTACTCTGGGTCTGGTTAAGTATAAGAGCCCTTTGTTAGGGGGACCGCTGGACTCTTAGCACCAGCTTTGGGGTCACAGGGTCACATCTGGAACACACACACACCTACACTATGCACAGACTGGTACTCTTTGTTCATACCTGTGTAAGACGTCATATGTTAATGAACTCATGCATGTTCATGTAACCTCAATAAAGAGCAGTGTTACGAGGGAGCAGACGAGAGCGACTGAGGTCAGTTGAAGGAATGGCGTAAGGTTGGAGAATAGAAATCTGTTGTTGGAAATTGGAAGAACAGGTCATCTTAAAAATCACTGCATTGTAGTTTTATTCAGGCCCCTTCAATCTGTGATCGCTGTTGCTTTGCATTTTTGCATTGTAAATACTACTATTACAAAAGTAGCATTATTACAAAAGTTACTATTACTATTACAAAAGTCACAAATATTAGTGTATGTGTGTGTTATTGGGTAATAAACCAAAAGAACAGAATCTACCAGCACCTCACTGATTTCTGCTTAATAACAACAGAAAAAGCAATAAAGCTGTAATGTGTTTTGTGATCTTGTCTCCCTTACGCTTGATTTCAGACTGAGTGGCTGTAAGCTGTCAGACAGAAGCTGTGAAGCTCTGTCCTCAGTCCTGAGCTCCCAGTCCTCCCGTCTGACAGAGCTGGACCTGGGTAACAACAACCTGCAGGATTCAGGAGTGAAGCTTCTGTCTGCTGGGATGAAGAGTCAATACTGCAAACTGGAAACGCTGAGGTCAGATCAAGCAATATAGATTTTTTTTTTTCATCAATTAACGTCATTTAATCAATTTCATTTGGAAAAAATTAACATTGTGTGTATGTTTTGTTTTTTTAATGAATCCATGCAAGTCACAGTAAACTGCCACATTTGAGTTTTGTAATATAAGGCTTCGAGCATGTCCTGAAACAGTGTTGAAATATTGTAAATGTAGTAGCTCCTCATGGCACCATGAATATACTTTAACAATTCAATTCAATTCAATTCAATTTTATTTATATAGCGCCAAATCACAACAAAAGTCGCCTCAAGGCGCTTTATATTGTACAGTAGATAGCACAATAATAAATACAGAGAAAAACCCAACAATCATATCATATGACCCCCTATGAGCAAGCACTTTGGCGACAGTGGGAAGGAAAAACTCCCTTTTAACAGGAAGAAACCTCCGGCAGAACCAGGCTCAGGGAGGGGCGGCCATCTGCTGCGACCGGTTGGGGTGAAAGAAGGAAAACAGGATGAAAGACATGCTGTGGAAGAGAGACAGAGATTAATAACAGATATGATTCGATGCAGAGAGGTCTATTAACACATAGTGAGTGAGAAGGTGACTGGAAAGGAAAAACTCAATGCATCATGGGAATCCCCGGCAGCCTACGTCTATTGCAGCATAACTAAGGGAGGATTCAGGGTCACCTGGTCCAGCCCTAACTATATGCTTTAGCAAAAAGGAAAGTTTTAAGCCTAATCTTAAAAGTAGAGATAGTGTCTGTCTCCCGAATCCAAACTGGAAGCTGGTTCCACAGAAGAGGGGCCTGAAAACTGAAGGCTCTCCCTCCCATTCTACTTTTAAATACTCTAGGAACAGCAAGTAAGCCTGCAGTGTGAGAGCGAAGTGCTCTAATAGGGTGATATGGTACCACAAGGTCATTAAGATAAGATGGGGCCTGATTATTTAAGACCTTGTAAGTGAGGAGCAGGATTTTGAATTCAATTCTGGATTTAACAGGAAGCCAATGAAGAGAAGCCAAAACAGGAGAAATCTGCTCTCTCTTTCTAGTCCCTGTCAGTACTCTTGCTGCAGCATTTTGGATTAACTGAAGACTTTTCAGCGAGTTTTTAGGACATCCTGATAATAACGAATTGTAATTCGTTATTATCAGGATGTCCAGCCTGGAAGTAATGAAGGCATGAACTAGTTTTTCAGCATCACTCTGAGACAGGATATTTCTAATTTTAGAGATGTTGCGCAAATGGAAGAAAGCAGTCTTACATATTTGTTTAATATGTGCGTTGAAGGACATGTCCTGGTCAAAAATGACTCCAAGGTTCCTCACAGCATTACTGGAGGCCAAGGTAATGCCATCCAGAGTAAGGATCTGCTTAGATACCATATTTCTAAGATTTTCAGGGCCGAGTACAATAACCTCAGTTTTATCTGAATTAAGAAGCAGGAAGTTAGCGGCCATCCAGGTCTTTATGTCTTTAAGACATTCCTGCAGTTTAACTAATTGGTGTGTGTTATCTGGCTTCATGGATAGATAGAGCTGAGTGTCATCTGCATAGCAGTGAAAATTTATGCTATGGCTTCTAATGATGCTGCCTAAGGGAAGCATGTATAATGTGAACAGAATTGGTCCTAGCACTGAACCCTGTGGAACTCCATAATTAACCTCAGCATGTGAAGAAGACTCTCCATTTACTTGAACAAATTGGAGTCTATTAGATAGATATGATACAAACCACTGCAGTGCAGTACCTGTAATACCTACAGCATGTTCTAATCGCTCTAATAGGATATTATGGTCAACAGTATCGAACACAAGTGTTTCATGTCTTCTTGTCATCATGTTTTCAGACTGAGTGGCTGTAAGCTGTCAGACAGAAGCTGTGAAGCTCTGTCCTCAGTGCTGAGCTCCCAGTCCTCCCGTCTGACAGAGCTGGACCTGGGTCACAACAACCTGCAGGATTCAGGACTGAAGCTTCTATTTTCTGCAGTGGAAAGTCCAAAGTGTACACTGGGAATTCTCAGGTCAGGATTCAGTCTTTTCTGATGATGATTTAAAACCTGAGTCAGGTCGATAAATGGCTTACTCATTTACAACAGACGATGATTTGACATGATTTGTCAAAGCACCTTATATCTAACCCAAAGGTCCTGTGTTTTACTACTTTGATTTTGTAGTAAAACACAGGACCTCTTAATATGTATCTAAGAGAACATATATGTTCACGTTTCAGCACAAAAATATTAATCAGATTTTTCCCTGGATCATGTGTGTACCCTCCTGGTTGGAGCTCCAGCAGCCTGTATCAGTGAATGTGACTTTACATGATACTGCTGCCCCTGTCAGGAAGAGGTCTGAGCGACAAACAAAACATCAAATATGAGCACTGCATGTGTCTGAGACGACACAGATACAGACCTGAATGAGACACTAACTTTGTCTCTGAGAGATAACTTTATTATTAAATACACGTCATTTCTCATCTGTGTAGAGAAGGTAGAGTTTGACATGCTAATATTACAAAGTGCAAAATCACACGGAGTCACAAAGAAATTGTTTTGGAGCATTTATGGTTCAGCTGATGAAATTGTTCAAATAAACCAGTAATTTACACAGAAACAGCACAAGTGAAACTTTTTCGGGGGACTTTCCACTAAGCTTGTCCTGGTACACCTGTAGACCCCAGCTTCTATGCACCGTGTGCTTAAGTTCTGTGCTGCTCTGATCTATTGCCCGTGCTGTCTTTCAGTTCAGCTCTGTGCAGCCTCTGGTAGGATTTTTGAATGTCAAACACTTTTTTATATGACCTGTGTAAAAACAAAACAGTAAACACATTAAGCTGAAGTAAGATGCACAATTTGAAAAATGGGGCACAAAAAATGTTGCTGCTTTCTGGAAAGTGCGTCTAAGAAGAGCCAATGGAGAAAGTGAAGAGAAAAATCAAAGATTAAGAAGAAGAAAATGGCAGAGGCAGTTTCTCTTGGACTGCCTGCAGATGGGGCAAGAAGCAGGGATAATTGGAGCAAATGTAAAGAGGCCATATGATAAACCAGGAGATGAATACTCTGGTATTCTGGGGATAGTGGGAGGGAGAGATGCCAGTAAATGATTTCAAGGATAAATTTCAGAGAATCAAAAGCAAGTGGGGAACTAAAAACATGTGGACAGACTCATAATTAGGCCAAAGACACATTAAAGGAATCATTACAGGTTTAGAAACAGGGATGGATATGAAGGAGCTTAGCATGAATTTGCATTGAGGAAAAAATAGCAACGAGCATCAGAGGTGAGGAAACAGAAAACTAAAAGGATGTACTGGCAGGAATACTGCAGTACTTTAGGAAGAACTCCACCAGTTCAGGATGTGTGGAGTACAGTTAAGAACATGAACGCAGAAACAACAGCAGCTGTCGTAAAGTAAATTCAGACTCCTTCATTAAATGCAGCTGGTTGAGTTGGAAACAATGGAGAATGATCCTGTTGTTTCTTCTCTATAGAAATGGATCAGAAGGAGCACATGCAGAGCTGGACGTGGGCTGTATATACATGCGTGTGTCTGTGCTGTCTGTGAGCAGAGAAAACAAAGAGCTTTGATTCTCCCACAATGAGTGAAATATAAATGTAGTTTACATAATACCTGTTACACAGGTGAAATAATAATGATACTGTTAGCTTCAACAACAACTCCTCTCGACACACATTAACAGGCCAGGCAATAAACTAATAACCACGAAGGTCCTGACAGGTAATAAACCTGTTATTACTTACAGTGGCTTCATAAACGCACTGATGGAAATGTCCAGTGTATCATAAGCCAGCCAGTCCTGTTACTGCTGTTAACTTCTTCATCAGAAAGTGTCACCATCAGGCTTCAACAGCAGTTTCCAGTATTAATAGTATTAATGAGCTACAGGAAGTGTGGATGGGAAAATGTAGAGATGCTGGGCAAACAATCTGATCTAATCCACAGTGGGAATAAATGAAGTGATGACGGCAGAGAGAACAAAATATTGAAATGTTAAATCAGGAAAATCCTGGAGAGGAGGATAGTTCTAATGTTCAGTTTGTAATGTTTGAGTTCAAAGCAGCTCTTAAATGCATAAAAATGACTCCACCTGTGAAGGATCAGGTGTGTTACATCATGATGAAGCAGTTAGAGGATGCTCTGCTGCTCTTCTATAATAGAATATATCAGGAAGCTGGAAAGAACTGTGAAAGCAGGGAAAGACCCCACTAAGACCTCAGGTTATAGGCTTGCAGCTCTAACATCTCATCCTGGGAAAGTCATGGAAAGAAGGACAGTGGACAGACTGATGTGACGCAAAGAAGGCAGCTGTTTGCACAGCAGGGGGAGCAACACCATGGACCAGCAGTCAGTCAGAGATGAGGAAAGCTCAGTGCATTAGGAGATGAGGTGTGGTTTGTATCAGCCAACTTAAATGATGGAAATTAAAGAGCTGTTCCTGGTTAATATTCTGTGTTTGCTCACAGTATTACAGACCCAGGCCTAATCTGTCATCTATTAACACGTCCAACATCTCCTCATTCATTGGTGGATAATCCACTAACATGTTTTAATGCACACGTTCATGTTCTGTGTGCTGAGAACATCCAGTCTGTTCTGTGTGGAAATAAAATAAATGAAACCAGACGAGGTCGTTTCTGGAGAAGTTGTGGTGGATTGTTGCTCCTGCAGGACTCGTCTGTGTCGCTGCTGCTGATACAAAGTTGGAGGTAAACAGGTCGGCTAAAAAAGCTGAAGAGAGACGGCTCATAAACAAGTGACCGCCACTTTATTAGGTCACAGGTGTACTGTACCTGAGACAGTGGCCACTGTGTACCTAATAAAGTGTCAGCCATGGTAAATGTGTTTCCAAGAGGAGAAAAGCAGCTGGCAGCAAAGGCAGGGAGGTGTCCTTTCCACCTAAACAGGAGAGGAATATAAAGATGATGAAGGTCACAGTTTGAATCAGTCATATTTCATTCAACACAGTGATGAACTGATCTAGGATCAGTCCAATCATCAGCAGTTTGATCCACGGATGGATTGAAGTGTATCTGTGAAAATGTTGGACTGTTCCTTTATCAGTGTGTAACAGTGTGTGTATGAGAGCCATGTAATGTCCATGTGTGCATGCTGACTGCTCTGACCCCTCCTCCTTTCAGGGCGGAGCCTGCTGGAGTCCGATGGTTGAGACCAGGTCTGAGGAAGTGTAAGTGTGTTTTTAATGGGATTCATGAAAACAAAGCAGCACACATTCAACCATCTTCATCATGTCAGGAGTCATCATCAAAGTGTCAATCAATGAACAGATGATGGATCAATAACTGCAGCTGGATTGTGTTTGTTCTCTCCATCAGATTCCTGTCAACTCACAATCGACGCAAACACAGTGAACACAAAGCTCCAACTGTCTGACAACAACAGGAAGGTGACACGTGTGAAGAAGGTTCAGTCATATCCTGATCATCCAGACAGATTTGATGTTCCTCAGCTGCTGTGTAGAAATGGTCTGACTGGTCAGTGTTACTGGGAGGTCGAGTGGAGAGGAAACGTTTTTATATCAGTGAGTTACAGAAGCATCAGAAGGAAAGGAGACAGTGTTGACTGTGTGTTTGGATGGAATGAGCAGTCCTGGAGTCTGAGCTGCTCTGATGATGGTCCTCAGTCTGTCTATCACAATAACAGACTAACACCCATCTCCTCCTCCTCCTCCTCCTCTGTCTCTAACAGAGCAGCAGTGTATGTGGACTGTCCTGCTGGCACTCTGTCCTTCTACAGAGTCTCCTCTGACACTCTGATCCACCTCCACACCTTCAACACCACATTCACTCAAACTCTTTATTCTGGGTTTTGGGTCTGGCCTGCTTCCTCAGTGTCCCTGTGCTGAGTGTAAAGAGTGTCTCCTGTTAGAGAAACACACTGACTGTTGAACAGATAGTTCAGTCTGTACATGTCTGTCTCTTCAAATCAAATCAAATCACTTTTATTGTCACGTCACATGTGCAGGTACACTGGTACAGTACATGTGAGTGAAATTCTTGTGTGCGAGCTTCACAAGCAACAGAGTTGTGCAAAAATACAATAACGTAAAACAAGCAAAATATAAAAATGGCTAATCTAAAAAGTAATAAATATATGTACAATATATAAAGGTATACACATTACTGAATGTGTGTACTAAATATGTTTTTCTACGTGTGTGTGTGTGTGTGTGTGTGTGTGTGTGTGAGAGTGTGTGTATATACATGTTTTACAAATGAAATAAAGTAAACAATAAAATAAGATATATAAAATATACAGAGGTTGGTATGTGCAAAACAGTGGCATTAATGTACAGTATGGAGTGCATAATGTTGAAGTTCCAGTAGTGAAGGTGCGGTGTCTATGACGTGTTCTGCAGTCTGATGGCCTGATGGAAAAAGCTGTCTCTCAGTCTGCTGGTACGGGACCGGATGCTGCAGAACCTCCTTCCTGATGGAAGTAGTCTGAACAGTTTGTGGCTGGGGTGACTGGAGTTGTTGAGCTCGAAGAGTTTTCTTCTTTGGCCATGTTCTCTTAATAATGTACACACTTGGTTGGTTGATTACTTTTTCTCGTTTCTTTTATTGTCCGCAACACAGGAGGGAAAAACATACATCCATTTTTGGCAGTTCGCGCTTCACAACAACAACGGGACAGGAAGTGAAGTCCTCTATGATCACCAAAATAAAATCATTTCCAAAATAAAATGACAATCAGAAAACGTCTTTTACAACACAAGATAAATTAATATATTTACTCATGAGAACACAAATCTAACAGGAGTCCTTGATGATCCTCCCCGCTTTCCTCAGGCACCGCTTCCTGTAGATGTCTTGGAGGGAGGGAATCTCACCTCCAATTATCCGTTCAGCACACCGCACTACTCTCTGGAGAGCTTTGCGGTTGTAGGCGGTGCTGTTGCCATACCAGGTGGTGATGCATCCAGTGAGGATGCTCTCAATGGCACAGCGATAGAAGGTCCTGAGGATGCGGGGGCTCATGCGCTGCTGCGCCTTCTTCACTGTTTTCTCTATGTGTACTGACCACGTAAGATCCTCAGCCAGATGTACACCAAGGAAGCGGAAGCTGCTCACTCTCTCCACAGCGGCGCCGTTGATGGTGATGGGGGTGTGTACTCCTCTGCACCTCCGGAAGTCCACTGTCAACTCCTTTGTGTTTGCGACGTTGAGGGTGAGATGGTTGTCTTGACACCAGTGGGTCAGGGCGCTGACCTCCTCCCTGTAGGCCGTCTGATCACCGTTGGTGATAAGACCCACCACTGTAGTGTCGTCCGCAAACTTCACAATGATGTTGGAGTTTCTAGTGGCCGTGCAGTCGTAGGTGTAGAGTGAGTACAGGAGAGGGCTCAGTACACACCCCTGTGGAGCACCAGTGTTCAGTGTGATGGGGGATGAGGTGGTGCTGCCCAGTCTGACCACTTGACGTCTGTCAGACAGGAAGCTAAGGATCCAGCTGCAGAGGGAGCTGCTCAGTCCTAGATCCTGCAGTTTCCTGTCCAGCTTCGAGGGAACGATGGTGTTGAATGCTGAGCTGTAATCTACAAACAGCATTCTCACATACGTGTCTCTCTTCTCCAGGTGTGACAGGGCAGCATGGAGTGTCAGGGCTATGGCATCATCAGTGGACCTGTTGTGGCGGTATGCGAACTGTAGAGGGTCCAGTGAGTCGGGTAGTGCAGAGCAGACGAAGTCCCTGACCAGCTTCTCGAAGCATTTGCTCACGATGGGGGTCAGGGCTACAGGTCGCCAGTCGTTCAATGAGGAAATGGTGGAGGATTTGGGTACAGGGACGATGGTGGCCATTTTGAAGCAGGCTGGGACTACAGACAGAGAGAGGGAAAGGTTGAAGATGTGTGTAAACACTCCAGCCAGCTGAGCCGCGCATGACTTGAGGACGCGGCCGGGAATCCCGTCCGGACCAGTAGCTTTGCGTGGGTTCACTCTCCTGAAGTACTTCCGCACATCCTCCTCAGACACAGTGTGCGCACTGACGTCATCCGCGGTGTGCACACTGTCCGGTCTCATGGTGTTCGCTGTGTCGAATCTAGCGTAGAATACGTTTAGATCCTCACACAGAGAGGCCGTGGTCTGCGGTGTGCTGGTTTTCCCTCTAAAGTCTGCGATCGTGTTTAGTCCCTGCCACATACTCCGAGGGTTGTCAAACTGTTGCTCCACCCTGTCCCTGTACTCACGTTTGGCTGCTTTGATCGTCTTCCGGAGTTGGTAATGTGCGTGTTTGTAGTCCGATGTGTTCGCGGAGGCAAAAGCGGAGCTCCGTGCCGCCAGCGCCGTGCGAACATCTCCGTTAATCCAGGGTTTTTGATTTGGGAAGGATTTAACTGTTCTGGATGGGACGACATCTTCCACGCATTTTCTGATAAATCCGCAGACTGAGTCTGTGTACTCATCAATGTCTTTAGCAGCCACGTGAAACATTTCCCAGTCCGCGTGATCAAAACAGTCCCGCAGCGTAGACTCCGATTGGTCCGACCAACGATGCACCGCCCTCAGGGTTGGAGCTTCCTGTTTCAGCTTCTGCCTGTAGGCGGGTAGAAGCAGGATGGAGCGGTGATCTGATCGGCCGAATGGGGCGCGGGGGAGGGCTTTGTACGCATCCCGGAAAGAGGTGTAGCAGTGGTCAAGAAGCCGGTCTCCACGAGTGTTGAAATGGATGTGTTGGTGTAGTTTTGGTGAGACTTTCTTCAGGTTACCCTTATTAAAGTCCCCGGTTGTGATAAACGCCGCCTCTGGGTGTGCGGTTTCCTCACTGCTGATCGCGCTGTACAGTTCCCTGAGTGCTCGGTCAGTGTCGGCTTGTGGGGAATGTAAACAGCCGTAATAATCACTGCTGTGAATTCCCTCGGTAGCCAGAATGGCCGGCACTTAACCATCAGGTACTCCAGGTCCGGTGAGCAGAAGGATTTGACCGGGTGCACGTTCCCATAATCACACCAGCTGTTGTTGATCATGAAACACACACCACCGCCTCTGCTTTTCCCAGTAAGCTCCTGTGACCTGTCCGCGCGGTGCACAGAGAACCCCGGTAGTTGTACTGCGGAGTCCGGTACCTTGTCCGATAGCCAGGTTTCTGTGAGGCAGATCACGCAGCAGTCCCGCATCTCTCGCTGGAATGAGATCCGTGCCCGAAGCTCGCACAGCTTTCTTTCACTCACAAACATGTTTTCACATTCATGGATTCAATCAGTTGATGTTTGAAACTCTTCTAAATGATTCCTTGTAAACTTCCTCCTCTTCAGTCACAAACAAACAGGAAGTGATGTCACATGTGTTCCTGTCCACACAGCAGAATGAGTCTATTGCTGACAGTGATGTACAAACAGAGTGAGCATTTCTGAGGCCAAAATAAACTGAGTAGTTCACTGAATGAACACTGTGAGCTCAGCTCCTTCATCATTAGTATGGATTATATATGTATATGTATTATATTAGTATCATATATATCAGCTGCTGCTGGTTCCAGTCATTGTGCAAATGTGCTGTTTGTAAGGTTGTAAAGCTGCAGTCAGCTGAGACTGAAGAAGTCACCTGATCAGTGAGCAAACGTGAAAACATCCAGATGAACAGAATCAACCTTTTGGGATCAGCCAGCAATGCAGCATCATTGTTGTTCAGGTTCAGAGGTTTGCAGGAATGAACTAATGACCAGAAACAGCTGCAAAGTCCAATAAAATACCAGCTGGAGTTCAGCTGCATTTGAAGAAGTTCCAGATGTGCTGACATCACCAGCAGCAGCAGCAGCAGCACAGCTGTGTGATACGATGAATCTCAGTTATTGATCCAACACACAGTAAATACAAAGATCAGGATTTATGAGAGTAATCATTATGAGTCTGAACACATGATCACTGAATGTTAGTCTCCACAATAATAAGCTAACACAAGCAAACACAGCTTTCAGCTCTTATTTTGAAACTTCTTTAGAGAGCTGTGATGTGAGCGTGCCTGGCTCTGAGGCACTTGGGTCAGCCTCTGTTGTTTAGAAGTGTTACAGACTGTGAATGACACAGACCTGTCAGTTTCCATGTTTGTCTGTAACACAGCTCAGGGGCTCCATGCTGAACGCATCCATCCAGTGTTATTGATCCAGGACTAATACCAGCATTGGGATCAATACTACACAATCACATGTGTCCACGTGATGGATTTGACCAGCTTTATTCATTAATGATCAATCAACTTATTTACTGCATCTGAGTCCAGCTTCATTTAAATGATCCAACCATGAAAATGACATCAGTCCTACAGAAGCACTTAATGCTAACAGGAAGTCATTTATTAAGGTGGAATAACACAGAGACACAACCACTCACAGTTAACCTGACCCCATTAACTGCATGTGTTTGGACTGTGGGAGGAAGCCGGAGTACCGGAGAGGACACACGCAAGCACGGGAGAACATGAAGCACTGAAACAAAGATGGTGGATTTGACCTCAGGACCAGGCGCGTAATTTCCAGGGGGGTTACGGGGGTCACGACCCCCCAATAATCAGATCCAGCTACACTGAAACTGGGAATTTCATTTACTTTTACTGTTTTTAAAGCTATCAGGCTGCTTTGTGGCTCACTTATACTAAACTCAGATACTTTCAGTGGGAATCATTTGCAGGATTTAAAGTGCAGAACTTTACAGTCTCTGTCTCAAAGTTGGTCTAAACATGCTAACAGCTCTTTGTTTTTTTCAATTTTCACTGGTTTGATGTCATAAAAGAAATTTTAAAGCAGACGATTGTTGTTATTTTAGTTCTATAATTTCATAAATCGTGGTGTGGATCTAAGTCAACATTTTAAAATAAATAAGATAATACAGCACTTTAGATGTTTGCCTTTTTATCTTCCCAGCAGTGCTCAGGTTGGTTCTCGGCTACATTTACATACAGATGTTAATGTGTTCAGCAGCTGGGCACTCATGTGAGGAAGGAACATTGGAAAGGTGCTCCGTGCACAACTGCATCACTAACTTTATGTAAGAGCCTGTATTTTATTGTATTTATACACTTTTGTGAAGGATGAAAATATTTTCAGGAGGAAGTTTTTCCTTCTGTCCGACTGCAGTACACACAATACTGCGTCTCCCCCCATTATCACTGCACACTGCCTCAGGCTGGTGATGAGCGCCCCCTGGTGTCACAGTGTTGATGACGTCATGCAAAGTGAAACATAAACAGTCTGTTAATAAAAATCATGTGTCCATCCTCATGTTTGCATCATGTTTCTGTAAAATCATCAGCTGTTTTCTGAACCTTCTTCATTGTTTGACTCATTCCAGCAGCTGTGAGCTGTGATGGAGTCAGAGCAGCTTCATCACTGATGTTCAGGTGAAGCTCAACTTAAGAAACTGTAGAAATGATCAGGATGTGTTCAGGTTGGATGTATAAAATAGTTGTGTGTGAGGTCACAGAGCTTCACATGTGTGCGTGGGCTGAAGCACACACGTGTGAGTCCTCAGAGGTTTCACACACATCACTGCACACATTTATAATCCTAGTTTAAGCTTGTGGATCATATCGGACACATCAGCAGCTCTTTGGAGACAAAGATTTGAGATTTAAGATGAGTCGTTGTTTTTCTATCCATGGTAGCTTCCACTGCTGAGGCTCGGGAAACATGAAGAGGATAATTAAGAGGAAGCATCAGCTCTGTCTCATCTAACTACACAGTATTATAATCATGCACTTGTGTCTCAAACTGTTATGCCTTTTGGTCAAAAGTCAGTAGTTAGTCTGATTAAGTTACGTAACAAGGTGATAAATAAGTTCAAAGTTAAGAAATATCATAAGTAATTCATGCTAAAAACAGGTAAAATGTGTGGGTTCGAAATTTGCTCAGAGTGAGACATCGTTATCACAAGCGATCTTTGTATTGTATGTGCGAAAATGGGAGCGAGGGAGCGCTCTGATCATTCACCTATCTTTGACGTCTTTTCTCCGTTAATGCTGTGAATGAGCTCAAAGCTAAAAGTGCCTACACGCGTGTACCTGGGAAACGTTCGTCTTTGTGTTTCCCAAATAACTTTTATGTGTGTTTACCTGGAGTTACCTGTGATGCTAATGTGACGCACGTGTTAAGCTAATCATTAAGTTTGTCATTAAGATGTGTATTAGCTAGCAATTTATTTTCACTTTCTGTATGTTTCAGTTACAAATAAGAAATAGCAAGGAGAAGCCTTGAGGGAGAGAAGGCTTTAAAGGATCTTCATTAAAAGCAAGAAAAGCGAGCCGTGTGTGGAAGATCTCCTCTATTTTGTTCGCTGTCGCTCATAATGAGACAGGAGCTCAGCTTTCAGCGTCACAGCTGGAACAACATCAGCTGACATGAAAGAAACCCAGACGTTTGTTCCCTGTTAGCAAAGATGAAGATGGAGAGCGTGAGGAAACTACAGAGAGGAGGAGGAGGAGGACACGGGCTGTGAGGGACGCAGTGGACCATCAGACCTGTGTGTCTCACACTGTGATTACACTCCACACACTCAGTTTCAGTAACACTCATGAACAACAATGAAAAGATAAAGTAATAAGTTACTGTAGTTCTCAGTTACAGCCTCGTGTTTCCTCCACATTCGTCTCTTTTCAGACATCAGCAGGAGCGAGGACGACCCCCCCAGTCTGAGGACGTCCCCACCACATGAATGGGGGACAGGAGGCGCAGCTTCCAGCCCAGCTGGTAGGAAAGTCCTCCTTGGGTGGACTTCTCTGTAACTATGGACTCATGCATGCAGACGTTTCAGTCCACAGTGATGTCAGTCAGTGCTTTTTAAAGATGTGCACGTGTGCTGGATGTGAAATCTTCACTTTGATTGTTAAATGTTCACTTTGTTTGTGCTTCAAATAAATTCACTTCATGGATGAAACGGTTCAATATTGCCTCTTGTTTTGGTTCTGTGGCCCCATGAAACCCCCCTGAGCCCACCCTGGTCAACCTGCTGTCAAACTTCATCTATCAAATATTTTACATAAAGTGCTCCTTCCACTCATGTTCATGTCCTTTTCCTGCACACTGAAGTCTGAGGCCAAGCTTAAACATGAATCTGTCAACACCTATAAACACACTCAAGTCACTGCTTCTCCTCATGCACATGAATCAGGGTCTGTCCTTCAGCACAGAGACTTAAATACACGAGTACAAAACAAGCAAGCGCTCCTTCCAAATCTGTGAGCGCACGGTAACAAAAACACTTGACATGTGAAAGATCATCAGTGTCTGAATCTTCACAGAAATGCAAAAAACAGGGTCATGCTCTCTATCTCATGTGGAAACATGTTTATGTTTGTTACATGGAGCTGCTGCTGGGGGGGGGTTAGGACGTTGGTTACGGCCCCGTCCTCCCTGGGGAGGACCGAGGTATGCACGGTCCTTCCCTCCCGGGCCCCTCCCTCCCTGGTCCCAAGAAGACCAATCCTGGTCTTGAGATTGGGGTCGATTGATATTGGTCTGCATACGGGAGCGACCCCTCCTCCCATAGCGGACCTGCTGCCACCCTCCATCAGCCATAATGGAGGGCTGGTAAAGTTTTCAATATTTTTTTGTTGTTTTTATTTTTTTATTGCTTTTTTTTAATGAAAAAATAAAAAATAAAAATAAAACTGTTAAGAACTAAAAATACCTTTAAAAAGGTTCAAAAAATAAAAATCGTGTGCCGCTGTGGCGACGTTTCGACCGCTATTGGTCTTCTTCAGGCCTGGGCACACTTAAAACCAACTAAAATATGTCTGCTGCAGAAAGAGCGACTGTCTCCGTTGAAGGGCAACGAAAGAATGAGCCTGGTCTGCAGGCTCACCCCTTAAATAAGCTCTGGCTCCGCCCCTACGGCTTCTGAATTTTAAACAAAAAGAAATCACCACAGTCCAAATGAATTAACCAAAACGTTTTTAAATCTTACCAATAATTTTTTAATGAACTAAAACCACACCACATGAAATGATATGAACTAAATGGTGTGTATATAAAATAAATTAACTATTTACATAAAAACTTTTTAAACGAAATTATTTATTTATGTATTTATTTATGACAAGTATTTATTTATTCATATATTTATTCAAACTGTGTGTAAATTGTTGTAACCCCTAATTTAAACTTACAAAACTTATATATTAAATTTTTAAACTATTTACAATAAAATGTACAAAAACAAAATAAGTGGGGGTGGGGGAAGGGGATGGGACTAGGAGTGAGAAAAAGAACCTGTCCCTCTCAGAGTGGACAGGGTCACAGCAATCGAGTCCCTGTACGCACTCCAGGAGGAACAGAGCGTGCACGGGCCATCGCACCCGACGGTCTGCAGCCCCACATCCCTCTACCTCATGATTGTTTTTTAATTTTCAGGTAAGTATTTCTTTTGCAGGTTCTTTCCTTTCAGGTAAGTATTTTTTTACTTTTTTACAGGTTGTCATATTTCATGTCCGTTACTTTGGCTTGTTTCCAATAAAGATTTTTAATTCCAATTTGCTTTCTGTGTTTTTTGTGTTTTTTGTCCACATTTAGTTTTAAGTAATCTCCAATTTGAGTTTTTAAGGAAAATCAATAAAACATGAATTAAAATATGAAATAAAATCCCCCAAAATAACAAACTAAAATAACAAACTAACATAAAGATGAAAAATTAAATGAGTATGCCCCTGTCGCGACGTTTCGAAGATGTTCCTCCTTCCTCAGGCGAGGGCATACTGAAGAGCTGTGTTTGAGCCTCCTATTTATACTCTCCCCTCTGATCCCGCCTCCTTTGGCATTTTTTTTCGGCTTTCTTTTAAATTTCTTTTCTGCTTTTTGCGTTTCTCCAATTCTGCCAGACTTTTTGGCTCTCATCTTTCCCTTTTCTTCTTTCTCTCTTCATTTTCAGTCTTTTCCTCTTTCCCCTTTGGACTTTTCCCTTTTCATCATCCTTTTCTTCCCTTCTCTTGACCTCTGCCCTTTACCCTTCCTTTTGGCCTACATCTGTCTCTTTCTCTTCCAATTTTTAGGTTCCATTAATGCCGACTTGGCTTTTTATAAACTCTCTACCCTGCTTGGGGAGGACTCAACCCTACTTGGGGAGTAAACAATTTAGAAAGGCGATGTGACGTTGGGTTAGGCTTTAGGTTTCAGCTAGGGTTAGGATTACTTGGGCTTCAGAGCTAGTACTGGGTTAAGGTTTAAGATTTAGTTCCAAAAATGAAGTAGAAGTGGGATTTTCCAAAATTGTGAATTTTTAGGGCCAGATTAGATCCGGGGGTAGGAAAAATAGGGCTAAATTCCAATTAGGGTTAGATTAATTTTAGATAAGCAAATTGGTTAGGGGAAATCAAGATTGGGAGCACGGTCCCCAAGGGGGGCCAAGCTCCGATGCACAGACCATACCCGCTCCCATCTCAGGTCTCCAGAAAACCCCAAGCGAAGCTCCAAATGGGGTCCCATGGATGGGGTTAGAGAAGTGAGGGGTGAGGGGAGGGGGGTAAAGAGGAGAGGGGGGAGGTGGTTAAGGTTGTGAGATAGAACGCAATGAACCTCCCCACCTCGTCCGACGACTGGGTGGTTGGATAGAGGAACATTGGAGATGCACGGGCCGGCGCACGTCATGCGTAGCCTCCTGGACCTTGTTCGGTCTCTACTTCCGTTTCCCTCTCCGCTCCGTCCCTGTCCACTGAATGTTTGGTGTTAGGTATTCTATTTCTATATTAACATTCTTTGTTGTTTGCCTTCCTTTTAAGTTCCTTGGTTAGGTTAAACTACCTTAAGGTGTTGACTGTATAGTTCTCAGGAGACCCCGGGGCAGACATGACAGTCCGCCAAGTGCCTGGTTTTGGTGTGGTTATGGTTAGGGAAGCTGTCTGGGTGACCTGTCCCTCCTCTGGTGTTTCTAGCTCCTGAAAACACACTCTCTCTTGGGTTTCCTGTCATCAGTTAGCGGAAAGAGGGTTCCTCTGATTGGTGGGGGAAAGGGTTAGGGGAAGAGGACTGAGCCTGCCACCTCTGTGAGGCAGGAAATGCACGGGCCATCCCTCCCGAAGGAAACCCACCCTGCTGGTTGTCACGATTACGGGAAAGCTTCCGCCTTTTCCCGTATCGGACGACGGTCCAACCTGCTGAGGCCATCCGGTCCTCAGTCTTTGGTGAATTTTTGTGTTTGTGTTGTTCTGTTTTAGTTTTTGTGATTTGGGTTCGCCTTTGTTATATAAGTAATTATAACTCTTATGTGAGCTTTTATGAGGCGAGAAATAAATGTAGAAAATGAAAAAAAAGGGAAAAAAATCAAAATAAATTAAAGCAAAAGTTTTATTTAATTAATAAATTCAAAAAAGTAGTGTGCCGTACGCGCAACGTTTCGACCCTTTAAGGGTCTTCCTCAGGTGCTTGGCACACAAAAAGATGAAAGAATGAGGCTGTATTGCACAAGGCTGTGGCTACTGATGTTCACTCCTCGGAGTCCAGAGTCGAAATGAGCTCCAGGCTGACTCCACTTCACTTTATACCCTTCCCTCTGTGTGTGGTTTTTTGTTTTTAACAAAACCTTTTCAGTTTTCTTCTGTTGAAGCCTATATTATCCTGTGTATATAAACCTTTTTTAAGATTCTAGTGTATATATGAATTTGAATATTGTGGAATCCATAGTTTTTAATATTTAATGCTTTTAACCGTATTTGCTTTGTGTAAATGTTATTTGTGTAAATAAACTGTTTTTTAACATTTTGCCCTATTATAAGCTTTCTTGAATATAATTATGTTAATGTTCTACACTATGAACTTGTATTGTAAAGAAATGCTGTTTTTAATTTCCTGTTTTTAACATTTTATGTGATTCCACGGTTTTCAGGGTTAGGGTTAGGGGGTTAGGGTTTTGAGATAGAACGCAATGAACCTCCCCACCTCGTCCGACGACTGGGTGGTTGGATAGAGGAACATTGGAAATGCACGGGCCGGCGCACGTCATGCGTAGCCTTCTGGACCTTGTTCAGTCTCTACTTCCGTTTTCCTCTCAGCTCCGTCCCTGTCCACTGAATCGTTTGGCGTTGGGTATTCTATTTTCATATTAACACTGTTTGTTGTGTTTCTTCCTTTTAAGTTTCTTGGTTATGTTAAACTACCATAAGGTGTTAATTGTATAGTTCTCAGGAGACCCTGGGGCAGACGTGACAGTCCACCAATTGTCTGGTTAGGGGGAGATCAAGTTGGGAGGTTCGGTGGCCAAACTCCATGCACAATCCATACCTGTTCCCATCCCGGGGCCCCACGTCACTCACCGATTGCTTTTCAGGAGGGGAGTGTCCTCTCTAGTCCTGAAGGGGTTTAAAAGTGGGCGTAGGGGACCCAGAGGTTAGGTTTAGGGTCGGGAGAAGATGGGGGTTAAGGTTAGGGCCCAGTGTCCAGGTGGGGCTCTGGGCGGTTAGGTTTAGGCCCGAAACAAAGTCCCTGCATGGGGTTAAAAGAGGTTAAGGTTAGGGAAGGCTTCAGGGCCAGGAGTTTATAATGGGATGGCCATGAAAGGGCCTATATCAGCAAAAAGGGTAGGGAGAGGAAAAGTGTTCCGGTCCCTGAAGGGACGCGGAGGTGCACGGTCCTTCCCTTGGGCCCTCCCGCTACTCCACTGCCTGTTACGGCCACCAGGCACTAAGCGCCGTCCCCGGTACCGCACAGGGATCCAATCCTGGTCCCCATCCAGGTAGACCATTTTGTGTTGTGTTGTGTTGTTTTGTCTTGTCTGTGATGAAGCCTTTGTTATCTAATAATAAAGTTTTGTGTGGATGATGCAGCCTTTGGTATTATAGTTTAATAAAATTTGTTTGTTTGTTATTTATGAATGTAAGTATGAATGATAACGTATCTAATTGATAGTGAAAAAAAATATATATAAATGAAAAGAATGAAAAAATTGCTTTTTTAATTAAAATAAAAAATTAATTAATTTTTAATAAATTCAAAATAGGCCAATTATTAGTGTGCCCGGGGCAACGTTTCGACCCAACAGGGTCTTCTTCAGGCCAGGGCACACGCTGTACAAACTGAAAAACTGGCTGCTGTAAGCTATCAGGAGATGTTGCTCCTTCGGCTGTCAGGGCAAGAATGAGGGTGTTCAGCACTCCTCCCCTTATATAGCCTCTGATGAAGTAAACTGAAAATGCAGTTTTCAATGAACTGATGTTTGGAGTTTTTGCAGCCTTGCCAATAGTGATGAAAAAAAATAGAAAATAGAAAATGTGCATATAATTGAGTAACACAAAATTGTTTTTTAAGGTTTTTTTTAATAGTTTTTAACCAACATAAAAGTTTTAAATGAAACTTCGTTTGAAAGTGTTTTTAGTATTTTATGAACTGATTTTAAATATTTTTTGGTGTTTTGGTGGTTTTTAAATTGTTTTTAGTATTTTATGAACTGATTTTAAATATTTTTTTGGTGTTTTTGGTGGTTTTTAAATTTTTTCTGTTTATTCATTTTTGGTGCTTTTAATTATATTTTTAATTATGAATTTTGCACGTTTTAAAGATAAACAATGTTGTACACAATACTAACAGGAGAAATTATTTTTAACTATTTACAAACAATGTGAACAAATATGAATGAAGTTTTTGATGTTTTTTCAAGATATTTTACAGTGTTTTGTGTATTTTTTTGTGTACTTTTTTGTTTTTTTGCTTTTTTTGTTTTTTTGCTTTTTTGCAGTGATGTTGTGTATTTTTCAATGTGTGTTAAAACAATGTTAATGAACTATTGAACATGAGGGTTCCTCACATGAGTGGGGTTTGGGGAATGAAAAATAAAGACCCCCCCCTGGTTAGGGTTAGGGCTTATATACAGGGTTGGGGTTAGAAACAGAAGATCAAAATGGTTAGGGTTAGGGCTTATGACCGGGTTGGGGTTAGAAATAAAAGATCAAAATGGTTAGGATTAGGGCTTATGACCGGGTTGGGGTTAGAAATAAAAGATCCAAATGGTTAGGATTAGGGCTTAGCGTCAGGTTGGCGTCCAAAATAAATGAGGTCAGGGTTGGGAATGATCCCGGGATTGGGGATTGAATGTTGAGCAACCGGGATAGTTGCTATCAATTGTTCTTCATGTTCAATCCCCAAGGTTCCCTTGTGTTCAACCGATGGATCCATTGTCTCTCGCGTTTCTTTCTCTGTCCATCTGTCCAACCTGAGTTGCTCTGGATTCCAGCAACCCTCAGACTCTGCCAACCATGAGAAATAAAGTGTTTAACCAAAAGTGTGTGGACTTCTTTCTTGTGTCTGATGTTGTATCTATGTTGTGTCATCCTGGTGGAGATCGAATTTTTGGTTTCGCCAATATACTGTCTCTCACACCGTGAACAAAAGATGATATACACACAATTGCAGGTCTGAGGTGTGAAAATTTGTGAAATTTTGTAAATAGTTTTGTTAATCCTGTTCTGAACGTACTCCAGTTTTACTAATGTATCTGATAGGATGTTGGTTTTGCGTTTTGGCTGAATGGGTGGCAGTTTTGCCCTGACTAAATAATCCCTTAGGTTCTTGTTCCTGCGGTACGCTGAGATCACCTGATGGTTATCCAAAAGTCCCGAATTCTCAATGATTTCCCGAAAGTTTTCTTTGATTTTGTTGTTGAGCAACCTACTAGTTGAAGAGAAGGTCGTTATGAGTGGGATGAATTCCTTTTGTGATGCGGGCTTCCGAGTCCGAAAGGTTCTGAGACAATGTCTGAGAAACGATCGACCGTAGCCTCTGTTCTTTAATGCGGCGAATAGTGTTTTTACTGCCCCCATGAAATCAAAGTCCTGTGTGCAGATTCGTTGAAACCTAATCAATTGTGACTTAATTAGTCCCTTGTAAGTGTGAGTGGGATGGAAGCTGGTCTTGAACAGTAGTGAATGCGTGTCTGTTTCTTTGAAAAAGACTTTGATGTCTAAATTTTGATCTCGTGGAAATGATTCCCCTTTGTAGACGGTGGTGTCTAAGAAATCAATGGAATTATGATCCAGCTTGTGTTTTAGTCTGATGGAGGGATCGTGAGTGTCTAATATCTGGATGAATTCCGCAAATTCCTCCTGTGAGTGGGTCCAGATCCCAAATATGTCATCCAGATATCTCACATAAAAAAAGGGTTTTTTGGGACACTTTCCTAGAGCAGCTTCCTCCCACTCCGCCATAAAAATGTTGGCGTAGGCAGGGGCAAACTTTTTGCCCATTGCCACCCCTTTGATTTGGAGAAAAAATTGATTATTAAATTCAAAATCATTTCTAGTTAAATTAATTTCCAATAGGGCTAATAATTGCCGGTCCGGTCTGTCTTGTTGGGGATACTTCTGGAAGATGTTTTTAACTGCTGTCAATCCAGCTTTTGTGTCAATATTTGTGTAAAGACTGTCTATGTCAATCGTGAAAAATAATGAATTTCGTGGAACTTTTAAATTTTTAATCATGCCAATGAAATGGTAAGTATCCTTCACGTATGATGGGTGTTTAACCGAGAGAGGATTCAAAAAATAATCTATGTATTCTGCCGTTTGATAGGTTTCGCTGCCACAATCGGAGACGATTGGTCGTCCGGGAGGTATCCTGAATGGAACTGTCCATTGTTCTGGATTCTTGTGAATCTTCGGGAGCATGTAAAACCTCCTGGGTCGGGGTTCTAGTTCCCCTTTTAAATATTGTTTTTGTTTCCAATTGATGAATTTGTTTTTATGTAAATCTTCCACAATTTCATATACTTTAGGGACTGTCTGTAAATAAATTGGTTGTTGTAATCTTTTGTAATATGTTTTGTCGTCCAACTGTCGGTTCGCTTCAAATATGTATTGCTCCCGGTCTAAAATAACGACTGCACTGCCTTTATCTGCAGGCTTGATGACTATGTGTTTGTTTGTTGCCAATTCCCTAAGTGCTTGCTGTTCAGCTTGTGATAAATTTGGTTTTTCTTGTTGTGATTTGAAATGTGTATTAAATTGTTTTAAATCTTGTTTGAGTAGGAAAAGAACTTCTGGGGGCAATTTATGTAAGGGTGGTACCCAATATGATTTCAGTGTGAACCGAGGTGCGTCTCGATGTCTTCTCCTTCGAAAATACGCTGCCAATTTTAGCCGCCTGTGATAATTTTGAATATCCAATAGAAGTTGTACCTTTTGCTTTTTGTTCACGCCAAGCGTGGGAATGAAGGTCAACCCGCGGTTCAGTAGGTCCGCCTGTGAGCTAGTGAGGTTGAAATTGTTGGCCAACACCATGACATTGTTAACCAACTGGGGTCTAGCCCCACTATGCCCCTCCTCTGGAAGGCTTACGGGGCTTCCAAGTTTAAATAGGCGACCCAATGCCGGAACATGGCTCTAGCCGTTTCCCTGGTCCAATGCACATTATCCGACTCCGTGTGGAACGCTGAGTTCCTGAGTGCTGGGATAAACGGCTGGTTCCTGATCAGGTGGGCATTCAACATTTGCAGAGTGTTCCGTTCCATCAGGGGGAGACCAGGCGAGTAATTGATGACAGGAATCCAAATCTCTGCATACGGGAAGTACTTTTTGGCAGCTCTGAATGCCCCCTGCATCTGTTTAATTGCCGTCTCTTTGGCTCTTTGTCCCCTGCAGTTGATGCCAAAGGCCAACACCAGCTTCTCCACAACCACCTGGCTTGTGGATTTGGCCATCAATGCCTGTGCATGACGAAAGTTGGCCCCCGGGTAACTATCAACCTGCAGGTCCGGGATAGAATATCCAGGGAACCTGGCAAGATTGGAGTCACCCAAGATCAGCCACTTCTTTCGCACACTCAGGCCCCAGTCAATCATTTTGCGCTCTGTTCTGACGTGTCTGGTTACTCTACAGATCTGTGGTTTTGGGGTAGAGGCCTGTAGGTTTGGTGACCCTTGACTGGGAGAAACTGCTCCCATCACATGTGACTGCTGTGCGTCCGGTTCTGCTTGTGAGGATTGCTCCATTGAGGTACTGAATACAGGAAGTGGAACCAGGATTTCACTCGTTCCCACATCCTGTCCTACCGCCTCATCAAGTATGGGACTATCATAAAGGCTAGGTGAGGCCCCCTGTCTCACCTGCTGGGGGTACTGTGTCCCAAGTCCTCTACCTGGAGGAGGTCACCATCCTGTGAGATCACACATGCATTCCTCCTGCGTGGTGGTCTTTTCTCCCGAGGTTGTACAGGAGGTGGGGACTGGGAAGCAGGTGCAGCATGCACCATAACCTGCTCCGTCATCGTGGCAGCTGTGCGTGCTCCAGTGCGTTGAAGTGGGGCTTCCGCTTGTTCAGTGTCAGTGGTTTGTGTTGTGGATGTCTGTTGCTGTGCGTCACGTCTGTGTGTTGTGCGATCTCTGTCGCTAGACTCCTCTGTAGGAGCCTGCCTGTCATGTTGTGTTTGTTGATCAGTGTCCTTGTTTGTTCTTGCAGTGATCAAGGCTTCCGCATGATCCAGAACTTCCTGGGATATGCGGGGCAAATTGCGGCGAGCCCACCGTTTGGACACCTCAAACGCATCCTTCCAATCTGGGACCAAGTCTCCCTCCAAGTCATCCAACAGGGACTCAAGACTTGTGAGGTAGTGGTCCTCGAGCACAAGCAATGTCGTGTAGCCCCAATTCTTTGCATTCCCCTGTATAAGATCAAGTGTCTTAGAAGTAGGGGACGCGGGCTTGATCATTGAGCCCAAGATCTCAACCATCCGGGAGATCATCCTAGGGTGGGGTTTCCCTGGCTTAGGGGCCACATTTTGTAGGTGATGAACCATTTTAATCACCATGTGCATCTTTCGCACAAGTCTTCCAAATGCTGGGGGGGCTGGTTGCTGTCTCCCATAACCAGCTGTTCTGGGTTGCCACCGCCCAAACCTAGTGGCAGAGCCCCTGTCAAATCCCCGTGTGACTGCTGCATAAGACCGAGACTGCGGTCCATAGTAGCGGTTCGGACCAAAGGGAGGCACTGGCCGGTTAGGGAGAGGAAAAGTGTTCCGGTCCCTGAAGGGACGCGGAGGTGCACGGTCCTTCCCTTGGGCCCTCCCGCTACTCCACTGCCTGTTACGGCCACCAGGCACTAAGCGCCGTCCCCGGTACCGCACAGGGATCCAATCCTGGTCCCCATCCAGGTAGACCATTTTGTGTTGTGTTGTGTTGTTTTGTCTTGTCTGTGATGAAGCCTTTGTTATCTAATAATAAAGTTTTGTGTGGATGATGCAGCCTTTGGTATTATAGTTTAATAAAATTTGTTTGTTTGTTATTTATGAATGTAAGTATGAATGATAACGTATCTAATTGATAGTGAAAAAAAATATATATAAATGAAAAGAATGAAAAAAATTGCTTTTTTTAATTAAAATAAAAAATTAATTAATTTTTAATAAATTCAAAATAGGCCAATTATTAGTGTGCCCGGGGCAACGTTTCGACCCAACAGGGTCTTCTTCAGGCCAGGGCACACGCTGTACAAACTGAAAAACTGGCTGCTGTAAGCTATCAGGAGATGTTGCTCCTTCGGCTGTCAGGGCAAGAATGAGGGTGTTCAGCACTCCTCCCCTTATATAGCCTCTGATGAAGTAAACTGAAAATGCAGTTTTCAATGAACTGATGTTTGGAGTTTTTGCAGCCTTGCCAATAGTGATGAAAAAAAATAGAAAATAGAAAATGTGCATATAATTGAGTAACACAAAATTGTTTTTTAAGGTTTTTTTTAATAGTTTTTAACCAACATAAAAGTTTTAAATGAAACTTCGTTTGAAAGTGTTTTTAGTATTTTATGAACTGATTTTAAATATTTTTTTGGTGTTTTTGGTGGTTTTTAAATTGTTTTAGTATTTTATGAACTGATTTTAAATATTTTTTGGTGTTTTTGGTGGTTTTTAAATTTTTTCTGTTTATTCATTTTTGGTGCTTTTAATTATATTTTTAATTATGAATTTTGCACGTTTTAAAGATAAACAATGTTGTACACAATACTAACAGGAGAAATTATTTTTAACTATTTACAAACAATGTGAACAAATATGAATGAAGTTTTTGATGTTTTTTCAAGATATTTTACAGTGTTTTGTGTATTTTTTGTGTACTTTTTTGTTTTTTGCTTTTTTGTTTTTTTGCTTTTTTGCAGTGATGTTGTGTATTTTTCAATGTGTGTTAAAACAATGTTAATGAACTATTGAACATGAGGGTTCCTCACATGAGTGGGGTTTGGGGAATGAAAAATAAAGACCCCCCCCTGGTTAGGGTTAGGGCTTATATACAGGGTTGGGGTTAGAAACAGAAGATCAAAATGGTTAGGGTTAGGGCTTATGACCGGGTTGGGGTTAGAAATAAAAGATCAAAATGGTTAGGATTAGGGCTTATGACCGGGTTGGGGTTAGAAATAAAAGATCCAAATGGTTAGGATTAGGGCTTAGCGTCAGGTTGGCGTCCAAAATAAATGAGGTCAGGGTTGGGAATGATCCCGGGATTGGGGATTGAATGTTGAGCAACCGGGATAGTTGCTATCAATTGTTCTTCATGTTCAATCCCCAAGGTTCCCTTGTGTTCAACCGATGGATCCATTGTCTCTCGCGTTTCTTTCTCTGTCCATCTGTCCAACCTGAGTTGCTCTGGATTCCAGCAACCCTCAGACTCTGCCAACCATGAGAAATAAAGTGTTTAACCAAAAGTGTGTGGACTTCTTTCTTGTGTCTGATGTTGTATCTATGTTGTGTCATCCTGGTGGAGATCGAATTTTGGTTTCGCCAATATACTGTCTCTCACACCGTGAACAAAAGATGATATACACACAATTGCAGGTCTGAGGTGTGAAAATTTGTGAAATTTTGTAAATAGTTTTGTTAATCCTGTTCTGAACGTACTCCAGTTTTACTAATGTATCTGATAGGATGTTGGTTTTGCGTTTTGGCTGAATGGGTGGCAGTTTTGCCCTGACTAAATAATCCCTTAGGTTCTTGTTCCTGCGGTACGCTGAGATCACCTGATGGTTATCCAAAAGTCCCGAATTCTCAATGATTTCCCGAAAGTTTTCTTTGATTTTGTTGTTGAGCAACCTACTAGTTGAAGAGAAGGTCGTTATGAGTGGGATGAATTCCTTTTGTGATGCGGGCTTCCGAGTCCGAAAGGTTCTGAGACAATGTCTGAGAAACGATCGACCGTAGCCTCTGTTCTTTAATGCGGCGAATAGTGTTTTTACTGCCCCCATGAAATCAAAGTCCTGTGTGCAGATTCGTTGAAACCTAATCAATTGTGACTTAATTAGTCCCTTGTAAGTGTGAGTGGGATGGAAGCTGGTCTTGAACAGTAGTGAATGCGTGTCTGTTTCTTTGAAAAAGACTTTGATGTCTAAATTTTGATCTCGTGGAAATGATTCCCCTTTGTAGACGGTGGTGTCTAAGAAATCAATGGAATTATGATCCAGCTTGTGTTTTAGTCTGATGGAGGGATCGTGAGTGTCTAATATCTGGATGAATTCCGCAAATTCCTCCTGTGAGTGGGTCCAGATCCCAAATATGTCATCCAGATATCTCACATAAAAAAAGGGTTTTTTGGGACACTTTCCTAGAGCAGCTTCCTCCCACTCCGCCATAAAAATGTTGGCGTAGGCAGGGGCAAACTTTTTGCCCATTGCCACCCCTTTGATTTGGAGAAAAAATTGATTATTAAATTCAAAATCATTTCTAGTTAAATTAATTTCCAATAGGGCTAATAATTGCCGGTCCGGTCTGTCTTGTTGGGGATACTTCTGGAAGATGTTTTTAACTGCTGTCAATCCAGCTTTTGTGTCAATATTTGTGTAAAGACTGTCTATGTCAATCGTGAAAAATAATGAATTTCGTGGAACTTTTAAATTTTTAATCATGCCAATGAAATGGTAAGTATCCTTCACGTATGATGGGTGTTTAACCGAGAGAGGATTCAAAAATAATCTATGTATTCTGCCGTTTGATAGGTTTCGCTGCCACAATCGGAGACGATTGGTCGTCCGGGAGGTATCCTGAATGGAACTGTCCATTGTTCTGGATTCTTGTGAATCTTCGGGAGCATGTAAAACCTCCTGGGTCGGGGTTCTAGTTCCCCTTTTAAATATTGTTTTTGTTTCCAATTGATGAATTTGTTTTTATGTAAATCTTCCACAATTTCATATACTTTAGGGACTGTCTGTAAATAAATTGGTTGTTGTAATCTTTTGTAATATGTTTTGTCGTCCAACTGTCGGTTCGCTTCAAATATGTATTGCTCCCGGTCTAAAATAACGACTGCACTGCCTTTATCTGCAGGCTTGATGACTATGTGTTTGTTTGTTGCCAATTCCCTAAGTGCTTGCTGTTCAGCTTGTGATAAATTTGGTTTTTCTTGTTGTGATTTGAAATGTGTATTAAATTGTTTTAAATCTTGTTTGAGTAGGAAAAGAACTTCTGGGGCAATTTATGTAAGGGTGGTACCCAATATGATTTCAGTGTGAACCGAGGTGCGTCTCGATGTCTTCTCCTTCGAAATACGCTGCCAATTTTAGCCGCCTGTGATAATTTTGAATATCCAATAGAAGTTGTACCTTTTGCTTTTGTTCACGCCAAGCGTGGGAATGAAGGTCAACCCGCGGTTCAGTAGGTCCGCCTGTGAGCTAGTGAGGTTGAAATTGTTGGCCAACACCATGACATTGTTAACCAACTGGGGTCTAGCCCCACTATGCCCTCCTCTGGAAGGCTTACGGGGCTTCCAAGTTTAAATAGGCGACCCAATGCCGGAACATGGCTCTAGCCGTTTCCCTGGTCCAATGCACATTATCCGACTCCGTGTGGAACGCTGAGTTCCTGAGTGCTGGGATAAACGGCTGGTTCCTGATCAGGTGGGCATTCAACATTTGCAGAGTGTTCCGTTCCATCAGGGGGAGACCAGGCGAGTAATTGATGACAGGAATCCAAATCTCTGCATACGGGAAGTACTTTTTGGCAGCTCTGAATGCCCCTGCATCTGTTTAATTGCCGTCTCTTTGGCTCTTTGTCCCCTGCAGTTGATGCCAAAGGCCAACACCAGCTTCTCCACAACCACCTGGCTTGTGGATTTGGCCATCAATGCCTGTGCATGACGAAAGTTGGCCCCGGGTAACTATCAACCTGCAGGTCCGGGATAGAATATCCAGGGAACCTGGCAAGATTGGAGTCACCCAAGATCAGCCACTTCTTTCGCACACTCAGGCCCCAGTCAATCATTTTGCGCTCTGTTCTGACGTGTCTGGTTACTCTACAGATCTGTGGTTTGGGGTAGAGGCCTGTAGGTTTGGTGACCCTTGACTGGGAGAAACTGCTCCCATCACATGTGACTGCTGTGCGTCCGGTTCTGCTTGTGAGGATTGCTCCATTGAGGTACTGAATACAGGAAGTGGAACCAGGATTTCACTCGTTCCCACATCCTGTCCTACCGCCTCATCAAGTATGGGACTATCATAAAGGCTAGGTGAGGCCCCTGTCTCACCTGCTGGGGGGTACTGTGTCCCAAGTCCTCTACCTGGAGGAGGTCACCATCCTGTGAGATCACACATGCATTCCTCCTGCGTGGTGGTCTTTTCTCCCGAGGTTGTACAGGAGGTGGGGACTGGGAAGCAGGTGCAGCATGCACCATAACCTGCTCCGTCATCGTGGCAGCTGTGCGTGCTCCAGTGCGTTGAAGTGGGGCTTCCGCTTGTTCAGTGTCAGTGGTTTGTGTTGTGGATGTCTGTTGCTGTGCGTCACGTCTGTGTGTTGTGCGATCTCTGTCGCTAGACTCCTCTGTAGGAGCCTGCCTGTCATGTTGTGTTTGTTGATCAGTGTCCTTGTTTGTTCTTGCAGTGATCAAGGCTTCCGCATGATCCAGAACTTCCTGGGATATGCGGGGCAAATTGCGGCGAGCCCACCGTTTGGACACCTCAAACGCATCCTTCCAATCTGGGACCAAGTCTCCCTCCAAGTCATCCAACAGGGACTCAAGACTTGTGAGGTAGTGGTCCTCGAGCACAAGCAATGTCGTGTAGCCCCAATTCTTTGCATTCCCCTGTATAAGATCAAGTGTCTTAGAAGTAGGGGACGCGGGCTTGATCATTGAGCCCAAGATCTCAACCATCCGGGAGATCATCCTAGGGTGGGGTTTCCCTGGCTTAGGGGCCACATTTTGTAGGTGATGAACCATTTTAATCACCATGTGCATCTTTCGCACAAGTCTTCCAAATGCTGGGGGGCTGGTTGCTGTCTCCCATAACCAGCTGTTCTGGGTTGCCACCGCCCAAACCTAGTGGCAGAGCCCCTGTCAAATCCCCGTGTGACTGCTGCATAAGACCGAGACTGCGGTCCATAGTAGCGGTTCGGACCAAAGGGAGGCACTGGCCGGTTAGGGAGAGGAAAAGTGTTCCGGTCCCTGAAGGGACGCGGAGGTGCACGGTCCTTCCCTTGGCCCTCCCGCTACTCCACTGCCTGTTACGGCCACCAGGCACTAAGCGCCGTCCCCGGTACCGCACAGGGATCCAATCCTGGTCCCCATCCAGGTAGACCATTTGTGTTGTGTTGTGTTGTTTTGTCTTGTCTGTGATGAAGCCTTTGTTATCTAATAATAAAGTTTGTGTGGATGATGCAGCCTTTGGTATTATAGTTTAATAAAATTTGTTTGTTTGTTATTTATGAATGTAAGTATGAATGATAACGTATCTAATTGATAGTGAAAAAAAATATATAAATGAAAAGAATGAAAAAATTGCTTTTTTAATTAAAATAAAAATTAATTAATTTTTAATAAATTCAAATAGGCCATTATTAGTGTGCCCGGGCAACGTTTCGACCCAACAGGGTCTTCTTCAGGCCAGGGCACACGCTGTACAAACTGAAAAACTGGCTGCTGTAAGCTATCAGGAGATGTTGCTCCTTCGGCTGTCAGGGCAAGAATGAGGGTGTTCAGCACTCCTCCCCTTATATAGCCTCTGATGAAGTAAACTGAAAATGCAGTTTTCAATGAACTGATGTTTGGAGTTTTGCAGCCTTGCCAATAGTGATGAAAAAAATAGAAATAGAAATGTGCATATAATGAGTAACACAAAATTGTTTTTAAGGTTTTTTTAATAGTTTTAACCAACATAAAAGTTTTAAATGAAACTTCGTTTGAAAGTGTTTTTAGTATTTTATGAACTGATTTTAATATTTTTTGGTGTTTTTGGTGGTTTTTAAATTGTTTTAGTATTTATGAACTGATTTAAATATTTTTTGGTGTTTTGGTGGTTTTTAATTTTTTCTGTTATTCATTTTTGGTGCTTTTAATTATATTTTTAATTATGAATTTTGCACGTTTTAAGATAACAATGTTGTACACATACTAACAGGAGAAATTATTTTAACTATTTACAAACAATGTGAACAAATATGAATGAAGTTTTGATGTTTTTTCAAGATATTTTACAGTGTTTTGTGTATTTTTTGTGTACTTTTTTGTTTTTTGCTTTTTTGTTTTTTGCTTTTTGCAGTGATGTTGTGTATTTTCAATGTGTGTTAAAACAATGTTAATGAACTATTGAACATGAGGTTCCTCACATGAGTGGGGTTTGGGGAATGAAAAATAAAGACCCCCCCTGGTTAGGGTTAGGGCTTATAACAGGGTTGGGGTTAGAAACAGAAGATCAAAATGGTTAGGGTTAGGGCTTATGACCGGGTTGGGTTAGAAATAAAGATCAAAATGGTTAGGATTAGGGCTTATGACCGGGTTGGGGTTAGAAATAAAAGATCCAAATGGTTAGGATTAGGGCTTAGCGTCAGGTTGGCGTCCAAATAATGAGGTCAGGGTTGGGAATGATCCCGGGATTGGGGATTGAATGTTGAGCAACCGGGATAGTTGCTATCAATTGTTCTTCATGTTCAATCCCAAGGTTCCCTTGTGTTCAACCGATGGATCCATTGTCTCTCGCGTTTCTTTCTCTGTCCATCTGTCCAACCTGAGTTGCTCTGGATTCCAGCAACCCTCAGACTCTGCCAACCATGAGAAATAAAGTGTTTAACCAAAGTGTGTGGACTTCTTTCTTGTGTCTGATGTTGTATCTATGTTGTGTCATCCTGGTGGAGATCGAATTTTTGGTTTCGCCAATATACTGTCTCTCACACCGTGAACAAAAGATGATATACACACATTGCAGGTCTGAGGTGTGAAATTTGTGAATTTTGTAAATAGTTTTGTTAATCCTGTTCTGAACGTACTCCAGTTTTACTAATGTATCTGATAGGATGTTGGTTTTGCGTTTTGGCTGAATGGGTGGCAGTTTTGCCCTGACTAAATAATCCCTTAGGTTCTTGTTCCTGCGGTACGCTGAGATCACCTGATGGTTATCCAAAAGTCCCGAATTCTCAATGATTTCCCGAAAGTTTCTTTGATTTGTTGTTGAGCAACCTACTAGTTGAAGAGAAGGTCGTTATGAGTGGGATGAATTCCTTTGTGATGCGGGTTCCGAGTCCGAAAGTTCTGAGACAATGTCTGAGAAACGATCGACCGTAGCCTCTGTTCTTTAATGCGGCGATAGTGTTTTACTGCCCCATGAAATCAAAGTCCTGTGTGCAGATTCGTTGAAACCTAATCAATTGTGACTTAATTAGTCCTTGTAAGTGTGAGTGGGATGGAAGCTGGTCTTGAACAGTAGTGAATGTGTGTCGTTTCTTTGAAAAAGACTTTGATGTCTAAATTTTGATCTCGTGGAAATGATTCCCCTTTGTAGACGGTGGTGTCTAAGAATCAATGGAATTATGATCCAGCTTGTGTTTTAGTCTGATGGAGGGATCGTGAGTGTCTAATATCTGGATGAATTCCGCAAATTCCTCCTGTGAGTGGGTCCAGATCCCAAATATGTCATCCAGATATCTCACATAAAGAAAGGGTTTTTTGGGACACTTTCCTAGAGCAGCTTCCTCCACTCCGCCATAAAAATGTTGGCGTAGGCAGGGCAAACTTTTTGCCCATTGCCACCCCTTTGATTTGGAGAAAAATTGATTATTAATTCAAATCATTTCTAGTTAAATTAATTTCCAATAGGGCTAATAATTGCCGGTCCGGTCTGTCTTGTTGGGGATACTTCTGGAAGATGTTTTAACTGCTGTCAATCCAGCTTTTGTGTCAATATTTGTGTAAAGACTGTCTATGTCAATCGTGAAAATAATGAATTTCGTGGAACTTTTAAATTTTTAATCATGCCAATGAAATGGTAAGTATCCTTCACGTATGATGGGTGTTTAACCGAGAGAGGATTCAAAAATAATCTATGTATTCTGCCGTTTGATAGGTTTCGCTGCCACAATCGGAGACGATTGGTCGTCCGGGAGGTATCCTGAATGGAACTGTCCATTGTTCTGGATTCTTGTGAATCTTCGGGAGCATGTAAACCTCCTGGGTCGGGGTTCTAGTTCCCCTTTTAAATATTGTTTTTGTTTCCAATTGATGAATTTGTTTTTATGTAAATCTTCCACAATTTCATATACTTTAGGGACTGTCTGTAAATAAATTGGTTGTTGTAATCTTTTGTAATATGTTTTGTCGTCCAACTGTCGGTTCGCTTCAAATATGTATTGCTCCCGGTCTAAAATAACGACTGCACTGCCTTTATCTGCAGGCTTGATGACTATGTGTTTGTTTGTTGCCAATTCCCTAAGTGCTTGCTGTTCAGCTTGTGATAAATTTGGTTTTTCTTGTTGTGATTTGAAATGTGTATTAAATTGTTTTAAATCTTGTTTGAGTAGGAAAAGAACTTCTGGGGCAATTTATGTAAGGGTGGTACCCAATATGATTTCAGTGTGAACCGAGGTGCGTCTCGATGTCTTCTCCTTCGAAATACGCTGCCAATTTTAGCCGCCTGTGATAATTTTGAATATCCAATAGAAGTTGTACCTTTTGCTTTTTGTTCACGCCAAGCGTGGGAATGAAGGTCAACCCGCGGTTCAGTAGGTCCGCCTGTGAGCTAGTGAGGTTGAAATTGTTGGCCAACACCATCACATTGTTAACCAACTGGGGTCTAGCCCCACTATGCCCCTCCTCTGGAAGGCTTACGGGGCTTCCAAGTTTAAATAGGCGACCCAATGCCGGAACATGGCTCTAGCCGTTTCCCTGGTCCAATGCACATTATCCGACTCCGTGTGGAACGCTGAGTTCCTGAGTGCTGGGATAAACGGCTGGTTCCTGATCAGGTGGGCATTCAACATTTGCAGAGTGTTCCGTTCCATCAGGGGAGACCAGGCGAGTAATTGATGACAGGAATCCAATCTCTGCGTACGGGAAGTACTTTTTGGCAGCTCTGAATGCCCCTGCATCTGTTTAATTGCCGTCTCTTTGGCTCTTTGTCCCCTGCAGTTGATGCCAAAGGCCAACACCAGCTTCTCCACAACCACCTGGCTTGTGGATTTGGCCATCAATGCCTGTGCATGACGAAAGTTGGCCCCCGGGTAACTATCAACCTGCAGGTCTGGGATAGAATATCCAGGGAACCTGGCAAGATTGGAGTCACCCAAGATCAGCCACTTCTTTCGCACACTCAGGCCCCAGTCAATCATTTTGCGCTCTGTTCTGACGTGTCTGGTTACTCTACAGATCTGTGGTTTTGGGTAGAGGCCTGTAGGTTTGGTGACCCTTGACTGGGAGAAACTGCTCCCATCACATGTGACTGCTGTGCGTCCGGTTCTGCTTGTGAGGATTGCTCCATTGAGGTACTGATACAGGAAGTGGAACCAGGATTTCACTCGTTCCCACATCCTGTCCTACCGCCTCATCAAGTATGGGACTATCATAAAGGCTAGGTGAGGCCCCTGTCTCACCTGTTGGGGGTACTGTGTCCCAAGTCCTCTACCTGGAGGAGGTCACCATCCTGCGAGATCACACATGCATTCCTCCTGCGTGGTGGTCTTTTCTCCCGAGGTTGTACAGGAGGTGGGGACTGGGAAGCAGGTGCAGCATGCACCATAACCTGCTCCGTCATCGTGGCAGCTGTGCGTGCTCCAGTGCGTTGAAGTGGGGCTTCCGCTTGTTCAGTGTCAGTGGTTTGTGTTGTGGATGTCTGTTGCTGTGCGTCACGTCTGTGTGTTGTGCGATCTCTGTCGCTAGACTCCTCTGTAGGAGCCTGCCTGTCATGTTGTGTTTGTTGATCAGTGTCCTTGTTTGTTCTTGCAGTGATCAAGGCTTCCGCATGATCCAGAACTTCCTGGGATATGCGGGGCAAATTGCGGCGAGCCCACCGTTTGGACACCCAAACGCATCCTTCCAATCTGGGACCAAGTCTCCCTCCAAGTCATCCAACAGGGACTCAAGACTTGTGAGGTAGTGGTCCTCGAGCACAAGCAATGTCGTGTAGCCCCAATTCTTTGCATTCCCCTGTATAAGATCAAGTGTCTTAGAAGTAGGGGACGCGGGCTTGATCATTGAGCCCAAGATCTCAACCATCCGGGAGATCATCCTAGGGTGGGGTTTCCCTGGCTTAGGGGCCACATTTTGTAGGTGATGAACCATTTTAATCACCATGTGCATCTTTCGCACAAGTCTTCCAAATGCTGGGGGGCTGGTTGCTGTCTCCCATAACCAGCTGTTCTGGGTTGCCACCGCCCAAACCTAGTGGCAGAGCCCCTGTCAAATCCCCGTGTGACTGCTGCATAAGACCGAGACTGCGGTCCATAGTAGCGGTTCGGACCAAAGGGAGGCACTGGCCGGTTAGGGAGAGGAAAAGTGTTCCGGTCCCTGAAGGGACGCGGAGGTGCACGGTCCTTCCCTTGGGCCCTCCCGCTACTCCACTGCCTGTTACGGCCACCAGGCACTAAGCGCCGTCCCGGTACCGCACAGGGATCCAATCCTGGTCCCCATCCAGGTAGACCATTTTGTGTTGTGTTGTGTTGTTTTGTGTTGTCTGTGATGAAGCCTTTGTTATCTAATAATAAAGTTCTGTGTGGATGATGCAGCCTTTGGTATTATAGTTTAATAAAATTTGTTTGTTTGTTATTTATGAATGTAAGTATGAATGATAACGTATCTAATTGATAGTGAAAAAAATATATAAATGAAAAGAATGAAAAAATTACTTTTTTTAATTAAAATAAAAATTAATTAATTTTTAATAAATTCAAATAGGCCAATTATGAGTGTGCCCGGGGCAACGTTTCGACCCAACAGGGTCTTCTTCAGGCCAGGGCACACGCTGTACAAACTGAAAAACTGGCTGCTGTAAGCTATCAGGAGATGTTGCTCCTTCGGCTGTCAGGGCAAGAATGAGGGTGTTCAGCACTCCTCCCTTATATAGCCTCTGATGAAGTAAACTGAAAATGCAGTTTTCAATGAACTGATGTTTGGAGTGTTTGCAGCCTTGCCAATAGTGATGAAAAAATAGAAAATAGAACATGTGCATATAATTGAGTAACACAAAATTGTTTTTTAAGGTTTTTTTAATAGTTTTTAACCAACATAAAAGTTTTAAATGAAACTTCGTTTGAAAGTGTTTTTAGTATTTTATGAACTGATTTTAAATATTTTTTTGGTGTTTTTGGTGGTTTTTAAATTGTTTTTAGTATTTTATGAACTGATTTTAAATATTTTTTGGTGTTTTTGGTGGTTTTTAAATTTTTTCTGTTTATTCATTTTTGGTGCTTTTAATTATATTTTTAATTATGAATTTTGCACGTTTTAAAGATAAACAATGTTGTACACAATACTAACAGGAGAAATTATTTTTAACTATTTACAAACAATGTGAACAAATATGAATGAAGTTTTTGATGTTTTTTCAAGATATTTTACAGTGTTTTGTGTATTTTTTGTGTACTTTTTTGTTTTTTTGCTTTTTTTGTTTTTTTGCTTTTTTGCAGTGATGTTGTGTATTTTTCAATGTGTGTTAAAACAATGTTAATGAACTATTGAACATGAGGGTTCCTCACATGAGTGGGGTTTGGGGAATGAAAAATAAAGACCCCCCCCTGGTTAGGGTTAGGGCTTATACACAGGGTTGGGGTTAGAAACAGAAGATCAAAATGGTTAGGGTTAGGGCTTATGACCGGGTTGGGGTTAGAAATAAAGATCAAAATGGTTAGGATTAGGGCTTATGACCGGGTTGGGGTTAGAAATAAAAGATCCAAATGGTTAGGATTAGGGCTTAGCGTCAGGTTGGCGTCCAAAATAAATGAGGTCAGGGTTGGGAATGATCCCGGGATTGGGGATTGAATGTTGAGCAACCGGGATAGTTGCTATCAATTGTTCTTCATGTTCAATCCCCAAGGTTCCCTTGTGTTCAACCGATGGATCCATTGTCTCTCGCGTTTCTTTCTCTGTCCATCTGTCCAACCTGAGTTGCTCTGGATTCCAGCAACCCTCAGACTCTGCCAACCATGAGAAATAAAGTGTTTAACCAAAAGTGTGTGGACTTCTTTCTTGTGTCTGATGTTGTATCTATGTTGTGTCATCCTGGTGGAGATCGAATTTTTGGTTTCGCCAATATACTGTCTCTCACACCGTGAACAAAAGATGATATACACACAATTGCAGGTCTGAGGTGTGAAAATTTGTGAAATTTTGTAAATAGTTTTGTTAATCCTGTTCTGAACGTACTCCAGTTTTACTAATGTATCTGATAGGATGTTGGTTTTACGTTTTGGCTGAATGGGTGGCAGTTTTGCCCTGACTAAATAATCCCTTAGGTTCTTGTTCCTGCGGTACGCTGAGATCACCTGATGGTTATCCAAAAGTCCCGAATTCTCAATGATTTCCCGAAAGTTTTCTTTGATTTTGTTGTTGAGCAACCTACTAGTTGAAGAGAAGGTCGTTATGAGTGGGATGAATTCCTTTTGTGATGCGGGTTTCCGAGTCCGAAAGGTTCTGAGACAATGTCTGAGAAACGATCGACCGTAGCCTCTGTTCTTTAATGCGGCGAATAGTGTTTTTACTGCCCCCATGAAATCAAAGTCCTGTGTGCAGATTCGTTGAAACCTAATCAATTGTGACTTAATTAGTCCCTTGTAAGTGTGAGTGGGATGGAAGCTGGTCTTGAACAGTAGTGAATGTGTGTCCGTTTCTTTGAAAAAGACTTTGATGTCTAAATTTTGATCTCGTGGAAATGATTCCCCTTTGTAGACGGTGGTGTCTAAGAAATCAATGGAATTATGATCCAGCTTGTGTTTTAGTCTGATGGAGGGATCGTGAGTGTCTAATATCTGGATGAATTCCGCAAATTCCTCCTGTGAGTGGGTCCAGATCCCAAATATGTCATCCAGATATCTCACATAAAGAAAGGGTTTTTTGGGACACTTTCCTAGAGCAGCTTCCTCCACTCCGCCATAAAAATGTTGGCGTAGGCAGGGGCAAACTTTTTGCCCATTGCCACCCCTTTGATTTGGAGAAAAAATTGATTATTAAATTCAAAATCATTTCTAGTTAAATTAATTTCCAATAGGGCTAATAATTGCCGGTCCGGTCTGTCTTGTTGGGGATACTTCTGGAAGATGTTTTTAACTGCTGTCAATCCAGCTTTTGTGTCAATATTTGTGTAAAGACTGTCTATGTCAATCGTGAAAAATAATGAATTTCGTGGAACTTTTAAATTTTTAATCATGCCAATGAAATGGTAAGTATCCTTCACGTATGATGGGTGTTTAACCGAGAGAGGATTCAAAAATAATCTATGTATTCTGCCGTTTGATAGGTTTCGCTGCCACAATCGGAGACGATTGGTCGTCCGGGAGGTATCCTGAATGGAACTGTCCATTGTTCTGGATTCTTGTGAATCTTCGGGAGCATGTAAAACCTCCTGGGTCGGGGTTCTAGTTCCCCTTTTAAATATTGTTTTTGTTTCCAATTGATGAATTTGTTTTTATGTAAATCTTCCACAATTTCATATACTTTAGGGACTGTCTGTAAATAAATTGGTTGTTGTAATCTTTTGTAATATGTTTTGTCGTCCAACTGTCGGTTCGCTTCAAATATGTATTGCTCCCGGTCTAAAATAACGACTGCACTGCCTTTATCTGCAGGCTTGATGACTATGTGTTTGTTTGTTGCCAATTCCCTAAGTGCTTGCTGTTCAGCTTGTGATAAATTTGGTTTTTCTTGTTGTGATTTGAAATGTGTATTAAATTGTTTTAAATCTTGTTTGAGTAGGAAAAGAACTTCTGGGGGCAATTTATGTAAGGGTGGTACCCAATATGATTTCAGTGTGAACCGAGGTGCGTCTCGATGTCTTCTCCTTCGAAAATACGCTGCCAATTTTAGCCGCCTGTGATAATTTTGAATATCCAATAGAAGTTGTACCTTTTGCTTTTTGTTCACGCCAAGCGTGGGAATGAAGGTCAACCCGCGGTTCAGTAGGTCCGCCTGTGAGCTAGTGAGGTTGAAATTGTTGGCCAACACCATCACATTGTTAACCAACTGGGGTCTAGCCCCACTATGCCCCTCCTCTGGAAGGCTTACGGGGCTTCCAAGTTTAAATAGGCGACCCAATGCCGGAACATGGCTCTAGCCGTTTCCCTGGTCCAATGCACATTATCCGACTCCGTGTGGAACGCTGAGTTCCTGAGTGCTGGGATAAACGGCTGGTTCCTGATCAGGTGGGCATTCAACATTTGCAGAGTGTTCCGTTCCATCAGGGGGAGACCAGGCGAGTAATTGATGACAGGAATCCAAATCTCTGCGTACGGGAAGTACTTTTTGGCAGCTCTGAATGCCCCTGCATCTGTTTAATTGCCGTCTCTTTGGCTCTTTGTCCCCTGCAGTTGATGCCAAAGGCCAACACCAGCTTCTCCACAACCACCTGGCTTGTGGATTTGGCCATCAATGCCTGTGCATGACGAAAGTTGGCCCCCGGGTAACTATCAACCTGCAGGTCTGGGATAGAATATCCAGGGAACCTGGCAAGATTGGAGTCACCCAAGATCAGCCACTTCTTTCGCACACTCAGGCCCCAGTCAATCATTTTGCGCTCTGTTCTGACGTGTCTGGTTACTCTACAGATCTGTGGTTTTGGGGTAGAGGCCTGTAGGTTTGGTGACCCTTGACTGGGAGAAACTGCTCCCATCACATGTGACTGCTGTGCGTCCGGTTCTGCTTGTGAGGATTGCTCCATTGAGGTACTGAATACAGGAAGTGGAACCAGGATTTCACTCGTTCCCACATCCTGTCCTACCGCCTCATCAAGTATGGGACTATCATAAAGGCTAGGTGAGGCCCCCTGTCTCACCTGTTGGGGGGTACTGTGTCCCAAGTCCTCTACCTGGAGGAGGTCACCATCCTGCGAGATCACACATGCATTCCTCCTGCGTGGTGGTCTTTTCTCCCGAGGTTGTACAGGAGGTGGGGACTGGGAAGCAGGTGCAGCATGCACCATAACCTGCTCCGTCATCGTGGCAGCTGTGCGTGCTCCAGTGCGTTGAAGTGGGGCTTCCGCTTGTTCAGTGTCAGTGGTTTGTGTTGTGGATGTCTGTTGCTGTGCGTCACGTCTGTGTGTTGTGCGATCTCTGTCGCTAGACTCCTCTGTAGGAGCCTGCCTGTCATGTTGTGTTTGTTGATCAGTGTCCTTGTTTGTTCTTGCAGTGATCAAGGCTTCCGCATGATCCAGAACTTCCTGGGATATGCGGGGCAAATTGCGGCGAGCCCACCGTTTGGACACCCCAAACGCATCCTTCCAATCTGGGACCAAGTCTCCCTCCAAGTCATCCAACAGGGACTCAAGACTTGTGAGGTAGTGGTCCTCGAGCACAAGCAATGTCGTGTAGCCCCAATTCTTTGCATTCCCCTGTATAAGATCAAGTGTCTTAGAAGTAGGGGACGCGGGCTTGATCATTGAGCCCAAGATCTCAACCATCCGGGAGATCATCCTAGGGTGGGGTTTCCCTGGCTTAGGGGCCACATTTTGTAGGTGATGAACCATTTTAATCACCATGTGCATCTTTCGCACAAGTCTTCCAAATGCTGGGGGGCTGGTTGCTGTCTCCCATAACCAGCTGTTCTGGGTTGCCACCGCCCAAACCTAGTGGCAGAGCCCCTGTCAAATCCCCGTGTGACTGCTGCATAAGACCGAGACTGCGGTCCATAGTAGCGGTTCGGACCAAAGGGAGGCACTGGCCGGTTAGGGAGAGGAAAAGTGTTCCGGTCCCTGAAGGGACGCGGAGGTGCACGGTCCTTCCCTTGGGCCCTCCCGCTACTCCACTGCCTGTTACGGCCACCAGGCACTAAGCGCCGTCCCCGGTACCGCACAGGGATCCAATCCTGGTCCCCATCCAGGTAGACCATTTTGTGTTGTGTTGTGTTGTTTTGTGTTGTCTGTGATGAAGCCTTTGTTATCTAATAATAAAGTTCTGTGTGGATGATGCAGCCTTTGGTATTATAGTTTAATAAAATTTGTTTGTTTGTTATTTATGAATGTAAGTATGAATGATAACGTATCTAATTGATAGTGAAAAAAAATATATAAATGAAAAGAATGAAAAATTACTTTTTTTAATTAAAATAAAAAATTAATTAATTTTTAATAAATTCAAAATAGGCCAATTATGAGTGTGCCCGGGGCAACGTTTCGACCCAACAGGGTCTTCTTCAGGCCAGGGCACACGCTGTACAAACTGAAAAACTGGCTGCTGTAAGCTATCAGGAGATGTTGCTCCTTCGGCTGTCAGGGCAAGAATGAGGGTGTTCAGCACTCCTCCCCTTATATAGCCTCTGATGAAGTAAACTGAAAATGCAGTTTTCAATGAACTGATGTTTGGAGTGTTTGCAGCCTTGCCAATAGTGATGAAAAAAATAGAAAATAGAACATGTGCATATAATTGAGTAACACAAAATTGTTTTTTAAGGTTTTTTTTAATAGTTTTTAACCAACATAAAAGTTTTAAATGAAACTTCGTTTGAAAGTGTTTTTAGTATTTTATGAACTGATTTTAAATATTTTTTTGGTGTTTTTGGTGGTTTTTAAATTGTTTTTAGTATTTTATGAACTGATTTTAAATATTTTTTTGGTGTTTTTGGTGGTTTTTAAATTTTTTCTGTTTATTCATTTTTGGTGCTTTTAATTATATTTTTAATTATGAATTTTGCACGTTTTAAAGATAAACAATGTTGTACACAATACTAACAGGAGAAATTATTTTTAACTATTTACAAACAATGTGAACAAATATGAATGAAGTTTTTGATGTTTTTTCAAGATATTTTACAGTGTTTTGTGTATTTTTTTGTGTACTTTTTTGTTTTTTTGCTTTTTTTGTTTTTTTGCTTTTTTGCAGTGATGTTGTGTATTTTTCAATGTGTGTTAAAACAATGTTAATGAACTATTGAACATGAGGGTTCCTCACATGAGTGGGGTTTGGGGAATGAAAAATAAAGACCCCCCCCTGGTTAGGGTTAGGGCTTATACACAGGGTTGGGGTTAGAAACAGAAGATCAAAATGGTTAGGGTTAGGGCTTATGACCGGGTTGGGGTTAGAAATAAAAGATCAAAATGGTTAGGATTAGGGCTTATGACCGGGTTGGGGTTAGAAATAAAAGATCCAAATGGTTAGGATTAGGGCTTAGCGTCAGGTTGGCGTCCAAAATAAATGAGGTCAGGGTTGGGAATGATCCCGGGATTGGGGATTGAATGTTGAGCAACCGGGATAGTTGCTATCAATTGTTCTTCATGTTCAATCCCCAAGGTTCCCTTGTGTTCAACCGATGGATCCATTGTCTCTCGCGTTTCTTTCTCTGTCCATCTGTCCAACCTGAGTTGCTCTGGATTCCAGCAACCCTCAGACTCTGCCAACCATGAGAAATAAAGTGTTTAACCAAAAGTGTGTGGACTTCTTTCTTGTGTCTGATGTTGTATCTATGTTGTGTCATCCTGGTGGAGATCGAATTTTTGGTTTCGCCAATATACTGTCTCTCACACCGTGAACAAAAGATGATATACACACAATTGCAGGTCTGAGGTGTGAAAATTTGTGAAATTTTGTAAATAGTTTTGTTAATCCTGTTCTGAACGTACTCCAGTTTTACTAATGTATCTGATAGGATGTTGGTTTTACGTTTTGGCTGAATGGGTGGCAGTTTTGCCCTGACTAAATAATCCCTTAGGTTCTTGTTCCTGCGGTACGCTGAGATCACCTGATGGTTATCCAAAAGTCCCGAATTCTCAATGATTTCCCGAAAGTTTTCTTTGATTTTGTTGTTGAGCAACCTACTAGTTGAAGAGAAGGTCGTTATGAGTGGGATGAATTCCTTTTGTGATGCGGGTTTCCGAGTCCGAAAGGTTCTGAGACAATGTCTGAGAAACGATCGACCGTAGCCTCTGTTCTTTAATGCGGCGAATAGTGTTTTTACTGCCCCCATGAAATCAAAGTCCTGTGTGCAGATTCGTTGAAACCTAATCAATTGTGACTTAATTAGTCCCTTGTAAGTGTGAGTGGGATGGAAGCTGGTCTTGAACAGTAGTGAATGTGTGTCCGTTTCTTTGAAAAAGACTTTGATGTCTAAATTTTGATCTCGTGGAAATGATTCCCCTTTGTAGACGGTGGTGTCTAAGAAATCAATGGAATTATGATCCAGCTTGTGTTTTAGTCTGATGGAGGGATCGTGAGTGTCTAATATCTGGATGAATTCCGCAAATTCCTCCTGTGAGTGGGTCCAGATCCCAAATATGTCATCCAGATATCTCACATAAAGAAAGGGTTTTTTGGGACACTTTCCTAGAGCAGCTTCCTCCCACTCCGCCATAAAAATGTTGGCGTAGGCAGGGGCAAACTTTTTGCCCATTGCCACCCCTTTGATTTGGAGAAAAAATTGATTATTAAATTCAAAATCATTTCTAGTTAAATTAATTTCCAATAGGGCTAATAATTGCCGGTCCGGTCTGTCTTGTTGGGGATACTTCTGGAAGATGTTTTTAACTGCTGTCAATCCAGCTTTTGTGTCAATATTTGTGTAAAGACTGTCTATGTCAATCGTGAAAAATAATGAATTTCGTGGAACTTTTAAATTTTTAATCATGCCAATGAAATGGTAAGTATCCTTCACGTATGATGGGTGTTTAACCGAGAGAGGATTCAAAAAATAATCTATGTATTCTGCCGTTTGATAGGTTTCGCTGCCACAATCGGAGACGATTGGTCGTCCGGGAGGTATCCTGAATGGAACTGTCCATTGTTCTGGATTCTTGTGAATCTTCGGGAGCATGTAAAACCTCCTGGGTCGGGGTTCTAGTTCCCCTTTTAAATATTGTTTTTGTTTCCAATTGATGAATTTGTTTTTATGTAAATCTTCCACAATTTCATATACTTTAGGGACTGTCTGTAAATAAATTGGTTGTTGTAATCTTTTGTAATATGTTTTGTCGTCCAACTGTCGGTTCGCTTCAAATATGTATTGCTCCCGGTCTAAAATAACGACTGCACTGCCTTTATCTGCAGGCTTGATGACTATGTGTTTGTTTGTTGCCAATTCCCTAAGTGCTTGCTGTTCAGCTTGTGATAAATTTGGTTTTTCTTGTTGTGATTTGAAATGTGTATTAAATTGTTTTAAATCTTGTTTGAGTAGGAAAAGAACTTCTGGGGCAATTTATGTAAGGGTGGTACCCAATATGATTTCAGTGTGAACCGAGGTGCGTCTCGATGTCTTCTCCTTCGAAAATACGCTGCCAATTTTAGCCGCCTGTGATAATTTTGAATATCCAATAGAAGTTGTACCTTTTGCTTTTTGTTCACGCCAAGCGTGGGAATGAAGGTCAACCCGCGGTTCAGTAGGTCCGCCTGTGAGCTAGTGAGGTTGAAATTGTTGGCCAACACCATCACATTGTTAACCAACTGGGGTCTAGCCCCACTATGCCCCTCCTCTGGAAGGCTTACGGGGCTTCCAAGTTTAAATAGGCGACCCAATGCCGGAACATGGCTCTAGCCGTTTCCCTGGTCCAATGCACATTATCCGACTCCGTGTGGAACGCTGAGTTCCTGAGTGCTGGGATAAACGGCTGGTTCCTGATCAGGTGGGCATTCAACATTTGCAGAGTGTTCCGTTCCATCAGGGGGAGACCAGGCGAGTAATTGATGACAGGAATCCAAATCTCTGCGTACGGGAAGTACTTTTTGGCAGCTCTGAATGCCCCCTGCATCTGTTTAATTGCCGTCTCTTTGGCTCTTTGTCCCCTGCAGTTGATGCCAAAGGCCAACACCAGCTTCTCCACAACCACCTGGCTTGTGGATTTGGCCATCAATGCCTGTGCATGACGAAAGTTGGCCCCCGGGTAACTATCAACCTGCAGGTCTGGGATAGAATATCCAGGGAACCTGGCAAGATTGGAGTCACCCAAGATCAGCCACTTCTTTCGCACACTCAGGCCCCAGTCAATCATTTTGCGCTCTGTTCTGACGTGTCTGGTTACTCTACAGATCTGTGGTTTTGGGGTAGAGGCCTGTAGGTTTGGTGACCCTTGACTGGGAGAAACTGCTCCCATCACATGTGACTGCTGTGCGTCCGGTTCTGCTTGTGAGGATTGCTCCATTGAGGTACTGAATACAGGAAGTGGAACCAGGATTTCACTCGTTCCCACATCCTGTCCTACCGCCTCATCAAGTATGGGACTATCATAAAGGCTAGGTGAGGCCCCCTGTCTCACCTGTTGGGGGGTACTGTGTCCCAAGTCCTCTACCTGGAGGAGGTCACCATCCTGCGAGATCACACATGCATTCCTCCTGCGTGGTGGTCTTTTCTCCCGAGGTTGTACAGGAGGTGGGGACTGGGAAGCAGGTGCAGCATGCACCATAACCTGCTCCGTCATCGTGGCAGCTGTGCGTGCTCCAGTGCGTTGAAGTGGGGCTTCCGCTTGTTCAGTGTCAGTGGTTTGTGTTGTGGATGTCTGTTGCTGTGCGTCACGTCTGTGTGTTGTGCGATCTCTGTCGCTAGACTCCTCTGTAGGAGCCTGCCTGTCATGTTGTGTTTGTTGATCAGTGTCCTTGTTTGTTCTTGCAGTGATCAAGGCTTCCGCATGATCCAGAACTTCCTGGGATATGCGGGGCAAATTGCGGCGAGCCCACCGTTTGGACACCCCAAACGCATCCTTCCAATCTGGGACCAAGTCTCCCTCCAAGTCATCCAACAGGGACTCAAGACTTGTGAGGTAGTGGTCCTCGAGCACAAGCAATGTCGTGTAGCCCCAATTCTTTGCATTCCCCTGTATAAGATCAAGTGTCTTAGAAGTAGGGGACGCGGGCTTGATCATTGAGCCCAAGATCTCAACCATCCGGGAGATCATCCTAGGGTGGGGTTTCCCTGGCTTAGGGGCCACATTTTGTAGGTGATGAACCATTTTAATCACCATGTGCATCTTTCGCACAAGTCTTCCAAATGCTGGGGGGGCTGGTTGCTGTCTCCCATAACCAGCTGTTCTGGGTTGCCACCGCCCAAACCTAGTGGCAGAGCCCCTGTCAAATCCCCGTGTGACTGCTGCATAAGACCGAGACTGCGGTCCATAGTAGCGGTTCGGACCAAAGGGAGGCACTGGCCGGTTAGGGAGAGGAAAAGTGTTCCGGTCCCTGAAGGGACGCGGAGGTGCACGGTCCTTCCCTTGGGCCCTCCCGCTACTCCACTGCCTGTTACGGCCACCAGGCACTAAGCGCCGTCCCCGGTACCGCACAGGGATCCAATCCTGGTCCCCATCCAGGTAGACCATTTTGTGTTGTGTTGTGTTGTTTTGTGTTGTCTGTGATGAAGCCTTTGTTATCTAATAATAAAGTTCTGTGTGGATGATGCAGCCTTTGGTATTATAGTTTAATAAAATTTGTTTGTTTGTTATTTATGAATGTAAGTATGAATGATAACGTATCTAATTGATAGTGAAAAAAAATATATAAATGAAAAGAATGAAAAAATTACTTTTTTTAATTAAAATAAAAATTAATTAATTTTTAATAAATTCAAAATAGGCCAATTATGAGTGTGCCCGGGGCAACGTTTCGACCCAACAGGGTCTTCTTCAGGCCAGGGCACACGCTGTACAAACTGAAAAACTGGCTGCTGTAAGCTATCAGGAGATGTTGCTCCTTCGGCTGTCAGGGCAAGAATGAGGGTGTTCAGCACTCCTCCCCTTATATAGCCTCTGATGAAGTAAACTGAAAATGCAGTTTTCAATGAACTGATGTTTGGAGTGTTTGCAGCCTTGCCAATAGTGATGAAAAAAATAGAAAATAGAACATGTGCATATAATTGAGTAACACAAAATTGTTTTTTAAGGTTTTTTTTAATAGTTTTTAACCAACATAAAAGTTTTAAATGAAACTTCGTTTGAAAGTGTTTTTAGTATTTTATGAACTGATTTTAAATATTTTTTTGGTGTTTTTGGTGGTTTTTAAATTGTTTTTAGTATTTTATGAACTGATTTTAAATATTTTTTTGGTGTTTTTGGTGGTTTTTAAATTTTTTCTGTTTATTCATTTTTGGTGCTTTTAATTATATTTTTAATTATGAATTTTGCACGTTTTAAAGATAAACAATGTTGTACACAATACTAACAGGAGAAATTATTTTTAACTATTTACAAACAATGTGAACAAATATGAATGAAGTTTTTGATGTTTTTTCAAGATATTTTACAGTGTTTTGTGTATTTTTTTGTGTACTTTTTTGTTTTTTTGCTTTTTTTGTTTTTTTGCTTTTTTGCAGTGATGTTGTGTATTTTTCAATGTGTGTTAAAACAATGTTAATGAACTATTGAACATGAGGGTTCCTCACATGAGTGGGGTTTGGGGAATGAAAAATAAAGACCCCCCCCTGGTTAGGGTTAGGGCTTATACACAGGGTTGGGGTTAGAAACAGAAGATCAAAATGGTTAGGGTTAGGGCTTATGACCGGGTTGGGGTTAGAAATAAAAGATCAAAATGGTTAGGATTAGGGCTTATGACCGGGTTGGGGTTAGAAATAAAAGATCCAAATGGTTAGGATTAGGGCTTAGCGTCAGGTTGGCGTCCAAAATAAATGAGGTCAGGGTTGGGAATGATCCCGGGATTGGGGATTGAATGTTGAGCAACCGGGATAGTTGCTATCAATTGTTCTTCATGTTCAATCCCCAAGGTTCCCTTGTGTTCAACCGATGGATCCATTGTCTCTCGCGTTTCTTTCTCTGTCCATCTGTCCAACCTGAGTTGCTCTGGATTCCAGCAACCCTCAGACTCTGCCAACCATGAGAAATAAAGTGTTTAACCAAAAGTGTGTGGACTTCTTTCTTGTGTCTGATGTTGTATCTATGTTGTGTCATCCTGGTGGAGATCGAATTTTTGGTTTCGCCAATATACTGTCTCTCACACCGTGAACAAAAGATGATATACACACAATTGCAGGTCTGAGGTGTGAAAATTTGTGAAATTTTGTAAATAGTTTTGTTAATCCTGTTCTGAACGTACTCCAGTTTTACTAATGTATCTGATAGGATGTTGGTTTTACGTTTTGGCTGAATGGGTGGCAGTTTTGCCCTGACTAAATAATCCCTTAGGTTCTTGTTCCTGCGGTACGCTGAGATCACCTGATGGTTATCCAAAAGTCCCGAATTCTCAATGATTTCCCGAAAGTTTTCTTTGATTTTGTTGTTGAGCAACCTACTAGTTGAAGAGAAGGTCGTTATGAGTGGGATGAATTCCTTTTGTGATGCGGGTTTCCGAGTCCGAAAGGTTCTGAGACAATGTCTGAGAAACGATCGACCGTAGCCTCTGTTCTTTAATGCGGCGAATAGTGTTTTTACTGCCCCCATGAAATCAAAGTCCTGTGTGCAGATTCGTTGAAACCTAATCAATTGTGACTTAATTAGTCCCTTGTAAGTGTGAGTGGGATGGAAGCTGGTCTTGAACAGTAGTGAATGTGTGTCCGTTTCTTTGAAAAAGACTTTGATGTCTAAATTTTGATCTCGTGGAAATGATTCCCCTTTGTAGACGGTGGTGTCTAAGAAATCAATGGAATTATGATCCAGCTTGTGTTTTAGTCTGATGGAGGGATCGTGAGTGTCTAATATCTGGATGAATTCCGCAAATTCCTCCTGTGAGTGGGTCCAGATCCCAAATATGTCATCCAGATATCTCACATAAAGAAAGGGTTTTTTGGGACACTTTCCTAGAGCAGCTTCCTCCCACTCCGCCATAAAAATGTTGGCGTAGGCAGGGGCAAACTTTTTGCCCATTGCCACCCCTTTGATTTGGAGAAAAAATTGATTATTAAATTCAAAATCATTTCTAGTTAAATTAATTTCCAATAGGGCTAATAATTGCCGGTCCGGTCTGTCTTGTTGGGGATACTTCTGGAAGATGTTTTTAACTGCTGTCAATCCAGCTTTTGTGTCAATATTTGTGTAAAGACTGTCTATGTCAATCGTGAAAAATAATGAATTTCGTGGAACTTTTAAATTTTTAATCATGCCAATGAAATGGTAAGTATCCTTCACGTATGATGGGTGTTTAACCGAGAGAGGATTCAAAAAATAATCTATGTATTCTGCCGTTTGATAGGTTTCGCTGCCACAATCGGAGACGATTGGTCGTCCGGGAGGTATCCTGAATGGAACTGTCCATTGTTCTGGATTCTTGTGAATCTTCGGGAGCATGTAAAACCTCCTGGGTCGGGGTTCTAGTTCCCCTTTTAAATATTGTTTTTGTTTCCAATTGATGAATTTGTTTTTATGTAAATCTTCCACAATTTCATATACTTTAGGGACTGTCTGTAAATAAATTGGTTGTTGTAATCTTTTGTAATATGTTTTGTCGTCCAACTGTCGGTTCGCTTCAAATATGTATTGCTCCCGGTCTAAAATAACGACTGCACTGCCTTTATCTGCAGGCTTGATGACTATGTGTTTGTTTGTTGCCAATTCCCTAAGTGCTTGCTGTTCAGCTTGTGATAAATTTGGTTTTTCTTGTTGTGATTTGAAATGTGTATTAAATTGTTTTAAATCTTGTTTGAGTAGGAAAAGAACTTCTGGGGGCAATTTATGTAAGGGTGGTACCCAATATGATTTCAGTGTGAACCGAGGTGCGTCTCGATGTCTTCTCCTTCGAAAATACGCTGCCAATTTTAGCCGCCTGTGATAATTTTGAATATCCAATAGAAGTTGTACCTTTTGCTTTTTGTTCACGCCAAGCGTGGGAATGAAGGTCAACCCGCGGTTCAGTAGGTCCGCCTGTGAGCTAGTGAGGTTGAAATTGTTGGCCAACACCATCACATTGTTAACCAACTGGGGTCTAGCCCCACTATGCCCCTCCTCTGGAAGGCTTACGGGGCTTCCAAGTTTAAATAGGCGACCCAATGCCGGAACATGGCTCTAGCCGTTTCCCTGGTCCAATGCACATTATCCGACTCCGTGTGGAACGCTGAGTTCCTGAGTGCTGGGATAAACGGCTGGTTCCTGATCAGGTGGGCATTCAACATTTGCAGAGTGTTCCGTTCCATCAGGGGGAGACCAGGCGAGTAATTGATGACAGGAATCCAAATCTCTGCGTACGGGAAGTACTTTTTGGCAGCTCTGAATGCCCCCTGCATCTGTTTAATTGCCGTCTCTTTGGCTCTTTGTCCCCTGCAGTTGATGCCAAAGGCCAACACCAGCTTCTCCACAACCACCTGGCTTGTGGATTTGGCCATCAATGCCTGTGCATGACGAAAGTTGGCCCCCGGGTAACTATCAACCTGCAGGTCTGGGATAGAATATCCAGGGAACCTGGCAAGATTGGAGTCACCCAAGATCAGCCACTTCTTTCGCACACTCAGGCCCCAGTCAATCATTTTGCGCTCTGTTCTGACGTGTCTGGTTACTCTACAGATCTGTGGTTTTGGGGTAGAGGCCTGTAGGTTTGGTGACCCTTGACTGGGAGAAACTGCTCCCATCACATGTGACTGCTGTGCGTCCGGTTCTGCTTGTGAGGATTGCTCCATTGAGGTACTGAATACAGGAAGTGGAACCAGGATTTCACTCGTTCCCACATCCTGTCCTACCGCCTCATCAAGTATGGGACTATCATAAAGGCTAGGTGAGGCCCCCTGTCTCACCTGTTGGGGGGTACTGTGTCCCAAGTCCTCTACCTGGAGGAGGTCACCATCCTGCGAGATCACACATGCATTCCTCCTGCGTGGTGGTCTTTTCTCCCGAGGTTGTACAGGAGGTGGGGACTGGGAAGCAGGTGCAGCATGCACCATAACCTGCTCCGTCATCGTGGCAGCTGTGCGTGCTCCAGTGCGTTGAAGTGGGGCTTCCGCTTGTTCAGTGTCAGTGGTTTGTGTTGTGGATGTCTGTTGCTGTGCGTCACGTCTGTGTGTTGTGCGATCTCTGTCGCTAGACTCCTCTGTAGGAGCCTGCCTGTCATGTTGTGTTTGTTGATCAGTGTCCTTGTTTGTTCTTGCAGTGATCAAGGCTTCCGCATGATCCAGAACTTCCTGGGATATGCGGGGCAAATTGCGGCGAGCCCACCGTTTGGACACCCCAAACGCATCCTTCCAATCTGGGACCAAGTCTCCCTCCAAGTCATCCAACAGGGACTCAAGACTTGTGAGGTAGTGGTCCTCGAGCACAAGCAATGTCGTGTAGCCCCAATTCTTTGCATTCCCCTGTATAAGATCAAGTGTCTTAGAAGTAGGGGACGCGGGCTTGATCATTGAGCCCAAGATCTCAACCATCCGGGAGATCATCCTAGGGTGGGGTTTCCCTGGCTTAGGGGCCACATTTTGTAGGTGATGAACCATTTTAATCACCATGTGCATCTTTCGCACAAGTCTTCCAAATGCTGGGGGGGCTGGTTGCTGTCTCCCATAACCAGCTGTTCTGGGTTGCCACCGCCCAAACCTAGTGGCAGAGCCCCTGTCAAATCCCCGTGTGACTGCTGCATAAGACCGAGACTGCGGTCCATAGTAGCGGTTCGGACCAAAGGGAGGCACTGGCCGGTTAGGGAGAGGAAAAGTGTTCCGGTCCCTGAAGGGACGCGGAGGTGCACGGTCCTTCCCTTGGGCCCTCCCGCTACTCCACTGCCTGTTACGGCCACCAGGCACTAAGCGCCGTCCCCGGTACCGCACAGGGATCCAATCCTGGTCCCCATCCAGGTAGACCATTTTGTGTTGTGTTGTGTTGTTTTGTGTTGTCTGTGATGAAGCCTTTGTTATCTAATAATAAAGTTCTGTGTGGATGATGCAGCCTTTGGTATTATAGTTTAATAAAATTTGTTTGTTTGTTATTTATGAATGTAAGTATGAATGATAACGTATCTAATTGATAGTGAAAAAAAATATATAAATGAAAAGAATGAAAAAATTACTTTTTTTAATTAAAATAAAAAATTAATTAATTTTTAATAAATTCAAAATAGGCCAATTATGAGTGTGCCCGGGGCAACGTTTCGACCCAACAGGGTCTTCTTCAGGCCAGGGCACACGCTGTACAAACTGAAAAACTGGCTGCTGTAAGCTATCAGGAGATGTTGCTCCTTCGGCTGTCAGGGCAAGAATGAGGGTGTTCAGCACTCCTCCCCTTATATAGCCTCTGATGAAGTAAACTGAAAATGCAGTTTTCAATGAACTGATGTTTGGAGTGTTTGCAGCCTTGCCAATAGTGATGAAAAAAATAGAAAATAGAACATGTGCATATAATTGAGTAACACAAAATTGTTTTTTAAGGTTTTTTTTAATAGTTTTTAACCAACATAAAAGTTTTAAATGAAACTTCGTTTGAAAGTGTTTTTAGTATTTTATGAACTGATTTTAAATATTTTTTGGTGTTTTTGGTGGTTTTTAAATTGTTTTTAGTATTTTATGAACTGATTTTAAATATTTTTTTGGTGTTTTTGGTGGTTTTTAAATTTTTTCTGTTTATTCATTTTTGGTGCTTTTAATTATATTTTTAATTATGAATTTTGCACGTTTTAAAGATAAACAATGTTGTACACAATACTAACAGGAGAAATTATTTTTAACTATTTACAAACAATGTGAACAAATATGAATGAAGTTTTTGATGTTTTTTCAAGATATTTTACAGTGTTTTGTGTATTTTTTGTGTACTTTTTTGTTTTTTTGCTTTTTTTGTTTTTTTGCTTTTTTGCAGTGATGTTGTGTATTTTTCAATGTGTGTTAAAACAATGTTAATGAACTATTGAACATGAGGGTTCCTCACATGAGTGGGGTTTGGGGAATGAAAAATAAAGACCCCCCCCTGGTTAGGGTTAGGGCTTATACACAGGGTTGGGGTTAGAAACAGAAGATCAAAATGGTTAGGGTTAGGGCTTATGACCGGGTTGGGGTTAGAAATAAAAGATCAAAATGGTTAGGATTAGGGCTTATGACCGGGTTGGGGTTAGAAATAAAAGATCCAAATGGTTAGGATTAGGGCTTAGCGTCAGGTTGGCGTCCAAAATAAATGAGGTCAGGGTTGGGAATGATCCCGGGATTGGGGATTGAATGTTGAGCAACCGGGATAGTTGCTATCAATTGTTCTTCATGTTCAATCCCCAAGGTTCCCTTGTGTTCAACCGATGGATCCATTGTCTCTCGCGTTTCTTTCTCTGTCCATCTGTCCAACCTGAGTTGCTCTGGATTCCAGCAACCCTCAGACTCTGCCAACCATGAGAAATAAAGTGTTTAACCAAAAGTGTGTGGACTTCTTTCTTGTGTCTGATGTTGTATCTATGTTGTGTCATCCTGGTGGAGATCGAATTTTTGGTTTCGCCAATATACTGTCTCTCACACCGTGAACAAAAGATGATATACACACAATTGCAGGTCTGAGGTGTGAAAATTTGTGAAATTTTGTAAATAGTTTTGTTAATCCTGTTCTGAACGTACTCCAGTTTTACTAATGTATCTGATAGGATGTTGGTTTTACGTTTTGGCTGAATGGGTGGCAGTTTTGCCCTGACTAAATAATCCCTTAGGTTCTTGTTCCTGCGGTACGCTGAGATCACCTGATGGTTATCCAAAAGTCCCGAATTCTCAATGATTTCCCGAAAGTTTTCTTTGATTTTGTTGTTGAGCAACCTACTAGTTGAAGAGAAGGTCGTTATGAGTGGGATGAATTCCTTTTGTGATGCGGGTTTCCGAGTCCGAAAGGTTCTGAGACAATGTCTGAGAAACGATCGACCGTAGCCTCTGTTCTTTAATGCGGCGAATAGTGTTTTTACTGCCCCCATGAAATCAAAGTCCTGTGTGCAGATTCGTTGAAACCTAATCAATTGTGACTTAATTAGTCCCTTGTAAGTGTGAGTGGGATGGAAGCTGGTCTTGAACAGTAGTGAATGTGTGTCCGTTTCTTTGAAAAAGACTTTGATGTCTAAATTTTGATCTCGTGGAAATGATTCCCCTTTGTAGACGGTGGTGTCTAAGAAATCAATGGAATTATGATCCAGCTTGTGTTTTAGTCTGATGGAGGGATCGTGAGTGTCTAATATCTGGATGAATTCCGCAAATTCCTCCTGTGAGTGGGTCCAGATCCCAAATATGTCATCCAGATATCTCACATAAAGAAAGGGTTTTTTGGGACACTTTCCTAGAGCAGCTTCCTCCCACTCCGCCATAAAAATGTTGGCGTAGGCAGGGGCAAACTTTTTGCCCATTGCCACCCCTTTGATTTGGAGAAAAAATTGATTATTAAATTCAAAATCATTTCTAGTTAAATTAATTTCCAATAGGGCTAATAATTGCCGGTCCGGTCTGTCTTGTTGGGGATACTTCTGGAAGATGTTTTTAACTGCTGTCAATCCAGCTTTTGTGTCAATATTTGTGTAAAGACTGTCTATGTCAATCGTGAAAAATAATGAATTTCGTGGAACTTTTAAATTTTTAATCATGCCAATGAAATGGTAAGTATCCTTCACGTATGATGGGTGTTTAACCGAGAGAGGATTCAAAAAATAATCTATGTATTCTGCCGTTTGATAGGTTTCGCTGCCACAATCGGAGACGATTGGTCGTCCGGGAGGTATCCTGAATGGAACTGTCCATTGTTCTGGATTCTTGTGAATCTTCGGGAGCATGTAAAACCTCCTGGGTCGGGGTTCTAGTTCCCCTTTTAAATATTGTTTTTGTTTCCAATTGATGAATTTGTTTTTATGTAAATCTTCCACAATTTCATATACTTTAGGGACTGTCTGTAAATAAATTGGTTGTTGTAATCTTTTGTAATATGTTTTGTCGTCCAACTGTCGGTTCGCTTCAAATATGTATTGCTCCCGGTCTAAAATAACGACTGCACTGCCTTTATCTGCAGGCTTGATGACTATGTGTTTGTTTGTTGCCAATTCCCTAAGTGCTTGCTGTTCAGCTTGTGATAAATTTGGTTTTTCTTGTTGTGATTTGAAATGTGTATTAAATTGTTTTAAATCTTGTTTGAGTAGGAAAAGAACTTCTGGGGGCAATTTATGTAAGGGTGGTACCCAATATGATTTCAGTGTGAACCGAGGTGCGTCTCGATGTCTTCTCCTTCGAAAATACGCTGCCAATTTTAGCCGCCTGTGATAATTTTGAATATCCAATAGAAGTTGTACCTTTTGCTTTTTGTTCACGCCAAGCGTGGGAATGAAGGTCAACCCGCGGTTCAGTAGGTCCGCCTGTGAGCTAGTGAGGTTGAAATTGTTGGCCAACACCATCACATTGTTAACCAACTGGGGTCTAGCCCCACTATGCCCCTCCTCTGGAAGGCTTACGGGGCTTCCAAGTTTAAATAGGCGACCCAATGCCGGAACATGGCTCTAGCCGTTTCCCTGGTCCAATGCACATTATCCGACTCCGTGTGGAACGCTGAGTTCCTGAGTGCTGGATAAACGGCTGGTTCCTGATCAGGTGGGCATTCAACATTTGCAGAGTGTTCCGTTCCATCAGGGGGAGACCAGGCGAGTAATTGATGACAGGAATCCAAATCTCTGCGTACGGGAAGTACTTTTTGGCAGCTCTGAATGCCCCCTGCATCTGTTTAATTGCCGTCTCTTTGGCTCTTTGTCCCCTGCAGTTGATGCCAAAGGCCAACACCAGCTTCTCCACAACCACCTGGCTTGTGGATTTGGCCATCAATGCCTGTGCATGACGAAAGTTGGCCCCCGGGTAACTATCAACCTGCAGGTCTGGGATAGAATATCCAGGGAACCTGGCAAGATTGGAGTCACCCAAGATCAGCCACTTCTTTCGCACACTCAGGCCCCAGTCAATCATTTTGCGCTCTGTTCTGACGTGTCTGGTTACTCTACAGATCTGTGGTTTTGGGGTAGAGGCCTGTAGGTTTGGTGACCCTTGACTGGGAGAAACTGCTCCCATCACATGTGACTGCTGTGCGTCCGGTTCTGCTTGTGAGGATTGCTCCATTGAGGTACTGAATACAGGAAGTGGAACCAGGATTTCACTCGTTCCCACATCCTGTCCTACCGCCTCATCAAGTATGGGACTATCATAAAGGCTAGGTGAGGCCCCCTGTCTCACCTGTTGGGGGTACTGTGTCCCAAGTCCTCTACCTGGAGGAGGTCACCATCCTGCGAGATCACACATGCATTCCTCCTGCGTGGTGGTCTTTTCTCCCGAGGTTGTACAGGAGGTGGGGACTGGGAAGCAGGTGCAGCATGCACCATAACCTGCTCCGTCATCGTGGCAGCTGTGCGTGCTCCAGTGCGTTGAAGTGGGGCTTCCGCTTGTTCAGTGTCAGTGGTTTGTGTTGTGGATGTCTGTTGCTGTGCGTCACGTCTGTGTGTTGTGCGATCTCTGTCGCTAGACTCCTCTGTAGGAGCCTGCCTGTCATGTTGTGTTTGTTGATCAGTGTCCTTGTTTGTTCTTGCAGTGATCAAGGCTTCCGCATGATCCAGAACTTCCTGGGATATGCGGGGCAAATTGCGGCGAGCCCACCGTTTGGACACCCCAAACGCATCCTTCCAATCTGGGACCAAGTCTCCCTCCAAGTCATCCAACAGGGACTCAAGACTTGTGAGGTAGTGGTCCTCGAGCACAAGCAATGTCGTGTAGCCCCAATTCTTTGCATTCCCCTGTATAAGATCAAGTGTCTTAGAAGTAGGGGACGCGGGCTTGATCATTGAGCCCAAGATCTCAACCATCCGGGAGATCATCCTAGGGTGGGGTTTCCCTGGCTTAGGGCCACATTTTGTAGGTGATGAACCATTTTAATCACCATGTGCATCTTTCGCACAAGTCTTCCAAATGCTGGGGGGGCTGGTTGCTGTCTCCCATAACCAGCTGTTCTGGGTTGCCACCGCCCAAACCTAGTGGCAGAGCCCCTGTCAAATCCCCGTGTGACTGCTGCATAAGACCGAGACTGCGGTCCATAGTAGCGGTTCGGACCAAAGGGAGGCACTGGCCGGTTAGGGAGAGGAAAAGTGTTCCGGTCCCTGAAGGGACGCGGAGGTGCACGGTCCTTCCCTTGGGCCCTCCCGCTACTCCACTGCCTGTTACGGCCACCAGGCACTAAGCGCCGTCCCCGGTACCGCACAGGGATCCAATCCTGGTCCCCATCCAGGTAGACCATTTGTGTTGTGTTGTGTTGTTTTGTGTTGTCTGTGATGAAGCCTTTGTTATCTAATAATAAAGTTCTGTGTGGATGATGCAGCCTTTGGTATTATAGTTTAATAAAATTTGTTTGTTTGTTATTTATGAATGTAAGTATGAATGATAACGTATCTAATTGATAGTGAAAAAAATATATAAATGAAAGAATGAAAAAATTACTTTTTTTAATTAAAATAAAAAATTAATTAATTTTTAATAAATTCAAAATAGCCAATTATGAGTGTGCCGGGGCAACGTTTCGACCCAACAGGGTCTTCTTCAGGCCAGGGCACACGCTGTACAAACTGAAAAACTGGCTGCTGTAAGCTATCAGGAGATGTTGCTCCTTCGGCTGTCAGGGCAAGAATGAGGGTGTTCAGCACTCCTCCCCTTATATAGCCTCTGATGAAGTAAACTGAAAATGCAGTTTTCAATGAACTGATGTTTGGAGTGTTTGCAGCCTTGCCAATAGTGATGAAAAAAATAGAAAATAGAACATGTGCATATAATTGAGTAACACAAAATTGTTTTTTAAGGTTTTTTTTAATAGTTTTTAACCAACATAAAAGTTTTAAATGAAACTTCGTTTGAAAGTGTTTTAGTATTTTATGAACTGATTTTAAATATTTTTTGGTGTTTTTGGTGGTTTTTAAATTGTTTTAGTATTTTATGAACTGATTTTAAATATTTTTTGGTGTTTTGGTGGTTTTTAAATTTTTTCTGTTTATTCATTTTTGGTGCTTTTAATTATATTTTTAATTATGAATTTTGCACGTTTTAAAGATAAACAATGTTGTACACAATACTAACAGGAGAATTATTTTAACTATTTACAAACAATGTGAACAAATATGAATGAAGTTTTTGATGTTTTTTCAAGATATTTTACAGTGTTTTGTGTATTTTTTTGTGTACTTTTTGTTTTTTTGCTTTTTTGTTTTTTTGCTTTTTGCAGTGATGTTGTGTATTTTTCAATGTGTGTTAAACAATGTTAATGAACTATTGAACATGAGGTTCCTCACATGAGTGGGGTTTGGGAATGAAAAATAAAGACCCCCCCTGGTTAGGGTTAGGGCTTATACACAGGTTGGGGTTAGAAACAGAAGATCAAAATGGTTAGGGTTAGGGCTTATGACCGGGTTGGGGTTAGAAATAAAAGATCAAAATGGTTAGGATTAGGCTTATGACCGGGTTGGGGTTAGAAATAAAAGATCCAAATGGTTAGGATTAGGGCTTAGCGTCAGGTTGGCGTCCAAAATAAATGAGGTCAGGGTTGGAATGATCCCGGGATTGGGGATTGAATGTTGAGCAACCGGATAGTTGCTATCAATTGTTCTTCATGTTCAATCCCCAAGGTTCCTTGTGTTCAACCGATGGATCCATTGTCTCTCGCGTTTCTTTCTCTGTCCATCTGTCCAACCTGAGTTGCTCTGGATTCCAGCAACCCTCAGACTCTGCCAACCATGAGAAATAAAGTGTTTAACCAAAAGTGTGTGGACTTCTTTCTTGTGTCTGATGTTGTATCTATGTTGTGTCATCCTGTGGAGATCGAATTTTTGGTTTCGCCAATATACTGTCTCTCACACCGTGAACAAAAGATGATATACACACAATTGCAGGTCTGAGGTGTGAAAATTGTGAAATTTTGTAAATAGTTTTGTAATCCTTTCTGAACGTACTCCAGTTTTACTAATGTATCTGATAGGATGTTGGTTTTACGTTTTGGCTGAATGGGTGGCAGTTTTGCCCTGACTAAATAATCCCTTAGTTCTTGTTCCTGCGGTACGCTGAGATCACCTGATGGTTATCCAAAAGTCCCGAATTCTCAATGATTTCCCGAAAGTTTTCTTTGATTTTGTTGTTGAGCAACCTACTAGTTGAAGAGAAGGTCGTTATGAGTGGGATGAATTCCTTTTGTGATGCGGGTTTCCGAGTCCGAAAGGTTCTGAGACAATGTCTGAGAAACGATCGACCGTAGCCTCTGTTCTTTAATGCGGCGAATAGTGTTTTTACTGCCCCCATGAAATCAAAGTCCTGTGTGCAGATTCGTTGAAACCTAATCAATTGTGACTTAATTAGTCCCTTGTAAGTGTGAGTGGGATGGAAGCTGGTCTTGAACAGTAGTGAATGTGTGTCCGTTTCTTTGAAAAAGACTTTGATGTCTAAATTTTGATCTCGTGGAAATGATTCCCCTTTGTAGACGGTGGTGTCTAAGAAATCAATGGAATTATGATCCAGCTTGTGTTTTAGTCTGATGGAGGGATCGTGAGTGTCTAATATCTGGATGAATTCCGCAAATTCCTCCTGTGAGTGGGTCCAGATCCCAAATATGTCATCCAGATATCTCACATAAAGAAAGGTTTTTTGGGACACTTTCCTAGAGCAGCTTCCTCCCACTCCGCCATAAAAATGTTGGCGTAGGCAGGGGCAAACTTTTGCCCATTGCCACCCTTTGATTTGGAGAAAAATTGATTATTAAATTCAAAATCATTTCTAGTTAAATTAATTTCCAATAGGGCTAATAATTGCCGGTCCGGTCTGTCTTGTTGGGGATACTTCTGGAAGATGTTTTTAACTGCTGTCAATCCAGCTTTTGTGTCAATATTTGTGTAAAGACTGTCTATGTCAATCGTGAAAAATAATGAATTTCGTGGAACTTTTAAATTTTTAATCATGCCAATGAAATGGTAAGTATCCTTCACGTATGATGGGTGTTTAACCGAGAGAGGATTCAAAAAATAATCTATGTATTCTGCCGTTTGATAGGTTTCGCTGCCACAATCGGAGACGATTGGTCGTCCGGAGGTATCCTGAATGGAACTGTCCATTGTTCTGGATTCTTGTGAATCTTCGGAGCATGTAAAACCTCCTGGTCGGGGTTCTAGTTCCCCTTTTAAATATTGTTTTTGTTTCCAATTGATGAATTTGTTTTTATGTAAATCTTCCACAATTTCATATACTTTAGGGACTGTCTGTAAATAAATTGGTTGTTGTAATCTTTGTAATATGTTTGTCGTCCAACTGTCGGTTCGCTTCAAATATGTATTGCTCCCGGTCTAAAATAACGACTGCACTGCCTTTATCTGCAGGCTTGATGACTATGTGTTTGTTTGTTGCCAATTCCCTAAGTGCTTGCTGTTCAGCTTGTGATAAATTTGGTTTTTCTTGTTGTGATTTGAAATGTGTATTAAATTGTTTTAAATCTTGTTTGAGTAGGAAAAACTTCTGGGGCAATTTATGTAAGGGTGGTACCCAATATGATTTCAGTGTGAACCGAGGTGCGTCTCGATGTCTTCTCCTTCGAAAATACGCTGCCAATTTTAGCCGCCTGTGATAATTTTGAATATCCAATAGAAGTTGTACCTTTTGCTTTTTGTTCACGCCAAGCGTGGGAATGAAGGTCAACCCGCGGTTCAGTAGGTCCGCCTGTGAGCTAGTGAGGTTGAAATTGTTGGCCAACACCATCACATTGTTAACCAACTGGGGTCTAGCCCCACTATGCCCCTCCTCTGGAAGGCTTACGGGGCTTCCAAGTTTAAATAGGCGACCAATGCCGGAACATGGCTCTAGCCGTTTCCCTGGTCCAATGCACATTATCCGACTCCGTGTGGAACGCTGAGTTCCTGAGTGCTGGATAAACGGCTGGTTCCTGATCAGGTGGGCATTCAACATTTGCAGAGTGTTCCGTTCCATCAGGGGGAGACCAGGCGAGTAATTGATGACAGGAATCCAAATCTCTGCGTACGGGAAGTACTTTTTGGCAGCTCTGAATGCCCCTGCATCTGTTTAATTGCCGTCTCTTTGGCTCTTTGTCCCTGCAGTTGATGCAAAGGCCAACACCAGCTTCTCCAAACCACCTGGCTTGTGGATTTGGCCATCAATGCCTGTGCATGACGAAAGTTGGCCCCGGTAACTATCAACCTGCAGGTCTGGGATAGAATATCCAGGGAACCTGGCAAGATTGGAGTCACCCAAGATCAGCCACTTCTTTCGCACACTCAGGCCCCAGTCAATCATTTTGCGCTCTGTTCTGACGTGTCTGGTTACTCTACAGATCTGTGGTTTTGGGGTAGAGGCCTGTAGGTTTGGTGACCCTTGACTGGGAGAAACTGCTCCATCACATGTGACTGCTGTGCGTCCGGTTCTGCTTGTGAGGATTGCTCCATTGAGGTACTGAATACAGGAAGTGGAACCAGGATTTCACTCGTTCCCACATCCTGTCCTACCGCCTCATCAAGTATGGGACTATCATAAAGGCTAGGTGAGGCCCCTGTCTCACCTGTTGGGGGGTACTGTGTCCCAAGTCCTCTACCTGGAGGAGGTCACCATCCTGCGAGATCACACATGCATTCCTCCTGCGTGGTGTCTTTTCTCCCGAGGTTGTACAGGAGGTGGGGACTGGGAAGCAGGTGCAGCATGCACCATAACCTGCTCCGTCATCGTGGCAGCTGTGCGTGCTCCAGTGCGTTGAAGTGGGGCTTCCGCTTGTTCAGTGTTTTGTGTTGTGGATGTCTGTTGCTGTGCGTCACGTCTGTGTGTTGTGCGATCTCTGTCGCTAGACTCCTCTGTAGGAGCCTGCCTGTCATGTTGTGTTTGTTGAT